>NW_019416903.1:95722-107500 GCF_000390285.2 Anoplophora glabripennis | reverse complement strand
TATTGTATCAAAGGTAAGTGCATAAACTTATATACTGTTTATCAAAGATCAAAAACAAATTTATTTAAATATTCTGAAATTGTTTAAACAACAATTATTTTCAAAATATGACGAAAATTAGTAATATAATGAGTTAATTTCTCATTTGCTTATATTTCAAACAATAAATAATATTTGAATTATACTTTAATCACAAAAAAAAAATTAATATTAAAAAAAGAATCTTTCATTTCAATATATTATTTCGTATTCGAAAAATACGACCTTGAAAGAAATAGATACACGTATATACCGTTAGGAAAAGAAACTCTACAACCTGTATTGACAGTGTTATTTTTTTAAAGTAATAGACTAGTACTTCCAAATGCAAAGTTGTAGGAAATAACTTGATTAATAAAAATTTACAAATAATTTTTTCCGGTGTTGCCATTTAAAAAAATATCGTTTTGGTAGCTACTGCAGAAATCTGGCAACACCGGAAAGAATTATTTGTAAATTTTTCTTATTTTTTTTTAAAGAAGCGTCTTTTTAAGAACTTTTAAAACCTGCTTTAAAAAATTTGATTTGATTGAATATTCACAGTTATTCTAATTGTTTATAAGTACAAAAATTCGACCAATGTTTAAACAAGCGCCAGAGCTCTCCTAATTGACGGATGCGAATTTTTCAAAAAAAGTTTGAAAGCTTGAGAGCCCTTCTATATGTGACTAAATTTTCAAGTATCTAAGGGTCTTGGTTTTTGCTGTGCAAAATTTTGAAAATTTGCATTTTTTTTTTCAAAATCTGGATTACAAAATTATTATGCAAAATCTATCGTACCGATTTTGATGAAATTTGGTGTGAAGATTCTACATAACAGTTTTCTTGAGCCAAGTATAAAGGTCCTATACCCAATTTAAATACCCCTTGACCTTTGACCGCGAGTAAATTTTTTCCAAGTACCGGAACGATGAGGAATTTTAATATGTTATTTTTAATTATGTTTTGAACAACTTTACTGACTTTCAGCTTGTTGTAAATTTATGTATCTTTGAATGTTTAGATTGACCGGACTATTAATTACAAACATTTTTTTCCTCTTCCATTTTGGCCTAGAATCAACTTGAAACGATACATAATTAAAAAGGAAGAAAAATGTGACATTTTTCGATTTCTTTTAACATATTGTGCCGCCAAAAGTTAAGCCCACGTTTTTTCTATGCGCATAAAAAAATTTTCATTTCTAGTGATATTTGAAAGTCAGAAAGCCAAAAATCTCCGTGGATATACGATTCACCCAAACCAAAACAGATACCGCCTAGTCTATTACGACTAATTACGACACTTTATATTAATTTGTTTTAAAATTTTTAACATCAAAAGTATTTATAACACACATTACCTCACATCATGAGGTGAAGTGAAGTGATGTAAAGTGACACCTCACATTCACCCCACACCCCACCTCACCTTATCACACATCTCATCTCATCTCACATCACATCACATCAACATCACATCAACATCACACCACTCCAGAAAAAATATATAATTAGTTAGGTACTACCAGAAATGTTGTAACGACAGTTTCATATTTCTTCAAAAATGGTAGTACCTATACCCTATTTGGTTTTTGATCTATCTGTGTACCAGGTGTATCTGTGTACTTGACCCCGAGTACTGTAAAAGTACAGTGTGTTCCGTTCTCTTGATCTGTTTTTTAATTTTATTGTGTTTCAAGTCGGCATGAATGTCTTCTGGTGTATATGACAGTCTGGAAAAAAACCATATTTCATTATCAAAAAGTGAAAAAATTTATATTTAGTAGGGTTATCGTCCTGACTGATGGTTAGCCTGTCCTTATCTGTCTATCTTGTGACAATCTTCAGGCCCTTTTGCATTTGTTCACTTGTACTAAATTTACTTGGAGCAAGAATTAATAAATCAATTCAATCAATCATATTTCAATTTTGTGCCCTTTTCTCTTTGGTTCATGACCAAGGATCCTTAACACAAATATTACAATTGATACAAGATACAAGTTACAAGATTATTAGCTATAAATCGTTGTAAATTGGATAACACACAATCTGTCTCCCATTTAGGCAGTTTCATCGATATTATTTTCTCTATTTTCTGTCAATAGCCAGAAAGGTACTTAAAAGTACTTGTTTNATTTAATTTTGCCACCTTTTCAAAACAATAATCACCCAGATTCTGCCTCGAATGAGGGACATAATTGGCAGCATCTACTAATAATTTTCCAAACTTTACGACGCTTGGAAAATTATCTTGCAATATGAGTTTAACATTGTCCCAATCTAAACCCGATATTTGTGCTGTATCGTACCACTTACGCGCATTACCACGTAATCTACTAGTAGCTAATTTTAAAGTAACAATTTTGTCCCATCCGTGGTAACTAGCTAAATCGTCTACTTTTTTTATCCACTCTATTGCTGTTAGATTGTTCGCGTTAGGATCAAAAAAAGGAATAATGTTCTCATCAACTACAGCGCGAACAGACGACACTTGTTTACTATTTTCACTATCACTTACTTGCTGCGTAAGTTTACTTATCCTTTTCTCTAATTTCCTCCTTTTCTTACGATGACGTTCATCTGTCGTAGATGACGAACTGCTGCTGCTGCTGCTGCTGTCTCTGGCCCTCCTGGCTCTCCTCGATCGTTTTGCTCTTCTGGAATGAGATCTGGATTTGCCCATTTTTACACATCTATCTTTTCGGCAGAATTCACAACACTGCTTTATCTCACTGGGTAGTTTTGGGTCTATCCCACCGCTGCTATGTAAGGTAACACAAATAATACGTCGACACTTCCGATCATTAATAACATATAATCGTAATCAAACAATACACAAACTGTGTTTACATGTTGAAAGAACATCAATAACAATAAGAGTTTTGACTATATATTCTCTCTACAATACTTAATGAGAGGCTGGTGGCAACTGCCTTACTTCTGCGTTTTGCATACTGCTCGGGCTTTCGTAACCCAATACTATAAACTATTTTGTCTATCAATACATTCATACGACCGAATAGCTTTGATGACCTCATGCCAATTCCTTGGTNTACCGCCTAGTCTATTACGACTAATTACGACACTTTATATTAATTTGTTTTAAAATGTTTAACATTAAAAGTATTTATAACACACATTACCTCACATCATGAGGTGAAGTGAAGTGATGTAAAGTGACACCTCACATTCACCCCACACCCCACCTCACCTTATCACATCTCATCTCACATCACATCACATCAACATCACATCAACATCACACCACTCCAGAAAAAATATATAATTAGTTAGGTACTACCAGAAATGTTGTAACGACAGTTTCATATTTCTTCAAAAAAGGTAGTACCTATACCCTATTTGGTTTTTGATCTATCTGTGTACTTGACCCCGAGTACTGTAAAAGTACAGTGTGTTCCGTTCCCGTGATCTGCCTTTTAATTTTATTGTGTTTCAGGTAGGCATGAATTTCTGCTGGTGTATATGACAGTCTGGAAGAAAAACATATTTCATTATCAAAAAGTGAAAAAAATTATATTTAGTAGGGTTATCGTCCTGACTGATGGTTAGCCTGTCCTTATCTGTCTATCTTGTGACAATCTTCAGGCCCTTTTGCATTTGTTCACTTGTACTAAATTTACTTGGAGCAAGAATTAATAAATCAATTCAATCAATCATATTTCAATTTTGTGTCCTTTTCTCTTTGGTTTCCGTTCATGACCAAGGATCCTTAACACAAATATTACAATTGATACAAGATACAAGTTACAAGATTATTAGCTATAAATCGTTGTAAATTGGATAACACGCAACCTGTCTCCCGTTTAGACAGTTTCATCGATATTATTTTCTCTATTCTCTGTCAATATCCAGAAAGGTACTTAAAAGTACTTCTTTGTAATAGTGATACCATAGTAGTGATGAAGACTGATTATGTAATCAGTCTTCTCCATTACCCGATAAAGTGTCTAGTGACTACTGTCGACAAGTGTTTGTGCTGCTTCTCATCAGATGATGCAGATATTCTGTTCCAAGAATTATTTCCCTATGCGGATATTAAGTCTGTTAAGAACACGATATAGGAACACGTTAGTGTCTGTGTTTTTAAGTATTTCTTAATTAAATAAATAAATTTCCTATAACCTATGATGTTACCTCAGTTGACTTCAAAGTTCCTTCTTCGTCACTGTTAGAGTCGCTGGTAGTCTTGGAGGTTGACTAGAAGTACCTTAACTATTCCCGCCATCGAGATCTTTCAGGGTTCAGGAAACCACCCGTCTGAGATTGTATTAGGCTCAGAAATGGTTACTTTCCAAAATTTTTAATGACTGAGTAGGACAGAGGACAATTGACAAGGACAATGGACACTGGACACTGGACAAGGACTATTGTCTATTGACAAGGACAATGGATAATGAACACGGACAATAAACAAGGGCAATGGACAATGGACAATAGACAAGGACAATGGACAAGGTCAATGAACAAAGGCAATTGTCAAGGACAGTGGACAAGGACAATGGACAAGGACAATGGGCAAGGACTATTGTCTATTGACAAGGACAATGGATAGTTGACACGGACAATAGACAAGGACAATGTATAGTAGACAAGGACAATGGACAAGGTCAATGAACAAGAACAATGAACGAGGACAATGGACAATGAACAAGGACAATGGACAAGGAGAATAGACAAGAACAGTGGACAGTGGACAAGGACACTGGACGGGGGCAATATACGAGCATAATGGACAAGACAATGGACAAGTCCACTGAACGAGGACACTGGACAAGGACAATGGACAAGGACAATGGATAATGGACAAGGACAATGGACAATGGACAAGGATAATGGACAAAGTCAATGGACAATGTGCAATTGACAAGGATAATGGACAATGGACCTGGACAATGGACAAGGTCAATGGACGAGGACACTGATAAGGAGAATGGACAATAATTCTGGAAAAGGACACTGGACAAGGACAATGGCTTACAATGGACAAGGACAATGGACAAGGAGAATGGGCAAGGACACTGGACAAGTACATCGGACAACGACAATGGACAAGGATAATGGACAAGGACAAAGGACAATAGACAAGAACGATGGACAAGGACAATGGACAAGGGCAATGGACAAGGATAATGGACAAGGACAAAGGACAATAGACAAGAACGATGGACAAGGACAATGGACAAGGACAGTGGACAAGGACAGTGGACAAGGACAATGGATAAGGACAGTGGATAAGGACAGTGGACAAGGACAATGGATAAGGACATTCTACAAGGACACTGGACGGGGACACTGGGCAATGACAATGGACAAGGACAATGGGCAAGCACAGTGGACAAGGACTCTGGGCAAGGACAATGGGCAAGCACAGTGGACAAGGACACTGGACAAGGACAATAGACAAGGACACTGGACAAGGACATCGGACAACGACAATGGACAATGCACAGGGACAATGGACAAGGACGATGGACAAGGACGATGGACAAGGACGATGGACAAGGACAATGGACAATGGACAAGGACAATGGACAAGGACAATGGACAAGGGCAATGGATAAGGACAGTGGACAAAGACAGTGGACAAGGACAGTGGACAAGGACAATGGACAAGGATAATGGACATGGATAGTGGACAAATGACAAGGACAATGAATAGTTTTCCTTCAATTTCACACCCTGGACAAGGACAATGGATAAGGACACTCTACAGGGACAATGGACGAGAACACAGGGCAAGGACACTGGGCAAGGACAATGGACAAGGACAATGGACAAGGACAATGGACAAGGACAATGGACAAGGACAATGGACAAGGACAATGGACAATGGACAAGATCAATGAACAATGGACAAGAACACTGGACAAGAACAATGAAAAGCACAATGGACAAGGACAATGGANATATTCTCTGTACAATACTTAATGAGAGGCTGGTGGCAACTGCCTTACTTCTGCGTTTTTCATACTGCTCGGGCTTTCGTAACCCAATACTATAAACTATTTTGTCTATCAATACATTCATACGACCGAATAGCTTTGATGACCTCATGCCAATTCCTTGGTCAGCAGAATCCCTTACACACGATTCTAATTCTTCTTTTATAATATACAGGTGGTTTCTGAAATAAGTGCGTTCCTTGAAAAGGGTAATAGAGGTCACGAAAATAAGCAACGTTTATTAAGCAACTGATAGTCTAAAACATTGCGTTTTAAATTGAAAAATTCAAATCTCGTTTAAAGGTATAAACGAATAAACGAATTATTTACCCGTAGACGATATATTCTACAAAAATTGTTCGATGTTGTTACCATGTGCTAATAAACATGCTTTCACACGTCGCGTCGGTCAAAATTAGTCCGCATACTCGCATACATGCAAATACTCCCGGAATTTGTCGAAATAACCCCCCTCCCACCAACATAAAAGTCCAGGAGGGTTCCAACAAATCCGGTAAGGTTAAAAACTTTAAATAAGCAGCACAATTTAAACGTGTAGGTAACACTATCGGACCGAGTAATTTGTCATCAAAAATACCACGCCACACATTCACTGAAAACCGTTCCTGGAATGAGGATTTACTTCACTCCAATAGTGAAAATTTAGTATGCCTCTAGCAAAACAACACTCATCCGTAAAAAGCACCTTGCTTATAAAATCTGGATCTAGTGCTATTTGATGTCGAAGCCATTGGCAAAATTCTACACAGGGTGGAAAATCATTGTTATTTAAGCCGAAGCCGATGTACATGATAGGGTTGTAATAATTGTTCCTATATACTATAGTACTGCGCCTAGGATCTTCCTCAACGAGGTTTGTGATGTCCTCTACCTTGTCGCAAACATGTTGCGGCCTTTCCTGTCCACGACTTTCATATGTTAGGTGGACATTCCCGGTATCCCGTAACCTTGAACTGTCTTTTGCACTGTTCTACTGTTGTCGTCTGTTAAGGTAACGGACCGCATACAAACGACAAGTCTCATTTAAATTGTACTGATATCCTTCGTACATTAACACCATATCCGCTAGTTCTTGAACAGATAACATTCTATACTCCGACTAAGCAATACTGCAATACATAACTAAAGAACACGTACAATTTTCATTCCATTATCTTAATCAGAAAGAAAGTTATTTTAAAAAACATTCAAATGATAAGACCCCTTTGGAGGGCCATAACGGTGCTCTGGAGGACCAATGTATATAGGAACTCTGGTAGCACAATCGTGTGCAATTCTAATACAAGTTGTTTCAAGTTTACTTGAAATAGCCAAATTGTGTCAGATTGTGTCTATTGCTGAAATTTATATCGTTTCTTATGCAAGATACTTGTGCAAGTATCTAACTTAATACTTGCACCAGACTACCATCAGATTTACTTGACTGTGGAAGACACGTGGAACGTCAGCCAATTAGAGAAGCGCTTCATACATGTAGCGAGTTCGAAGCTTTCTGGCCGTGCACGTGCACAAGATGCACAAGGTCGACTTATATTTATGGTTAATTTTCTTAATTAATTTTCTCGAAAATAGGAGCATTGAAACCATCAGCTGCTTAATAAAAGTTTCCCATTTTTTTGCCTTCTATCACCCTTTTCATGGAACGCAGTTATTTCAGAAATACCCTGTATTGCTTAGAAGAGATGAAAAACTTATCGAGTCGTTACAGAAATTTCTTGAACAGTATTATTTGTCACGTAAAAAATAGTCATATATTCATTCATTTAAATGTACGCCAGTTCTAAAAATAATATCTGGAATGGTACAGAAAAAGAAATTAAAGTATATTGTAATTTTCTTTGTCTTTGATAAGATTCCTTTATTTGTCTGAATAAAAATTCTTGCACTTTTTCGTTTGCTCCATACATTGTATATTCATTTCTTTATTTTATTTTATGGTTTTCTCCCTTTTCCTCATATGGCAATAATTGCATTATTAGTAAAAATCCGTCTTGCTGATATTTCACTGAAAGCACAATACGGACTTCGGATGGATGTGTGTAAATTGGTATAATTCATCGACAACGGATAATATTAATACTGAACTGGCCCCGGCATTGATATTTCACTGATGTATGTACATAAATAGACCTTAAATATATGGTTTATAATCTTATTACTACTTTGTTAAAACGAGATTTAGAGATAATTATTTAGATAAAGGTAGATAATGCAAGCAATAATTTTATCAGATTTAAAAAACAATTATCTAACGAACTTTGATATACTGTATGCATAACCTCTTAAAAACTGAAACCGTGACACCAGGATGCAGGACGTAAAATAATCAGTTTCTTAGAAATTTAAATTTAACTCAGTGGCCATTTTTTTATTTGTGCGGAAATAATCTCTCGAATAGCTTAGTTATGGTCTGCACTTTGTGAGCAAGATGGAAAAAATCATTAACAAAGAAATAATTTGCATTGAAATAATATATGCATGAAGTATAGTAAGTAGAGTATAAAATAATAATTGTGTGGGAATAATAATTACACAGTAGTGACTTGGGTCAATATGTGTTTTATGAAAATGAATTGTTATGGTAATATGAGAAAATAATAACAGGAATCCACATCCGACAAATTTTTATAGCGGTGAAACAAATAGTAGATATTCATATTATCTAATGATAGGGAATTGTGAAATAAGTTGTGTATAAATTAGTTTGGTTTAATAAGAGTTGAATAATATAACGGTTTTTATTACAAGATTGGAAATAGCTATTGGAAATAATAAGTTTGCGTAATATTGAGCAGTGCGCATTACTGAGGATGGATCAGAACAATCGGGATTCTTCTCTGGGATGTTTTTTCGTTGGTTTGACGTGATGTAATATTAATCAAATCGCAATAGTCGTTGTCACATTGATTTCTTTTGAAAGTAATTAATATCCATGTTGCCACATTTATGATATAAGTTCTCAAATCCATTGGTCATGAAGTTATGATGCTAATTCATTAAAACTATCAATGGTATCTTTCTTGAGATTGTAAATTATTTTATATTATAACGAAATTACTGTAACAAAATATTATTTCAGTTTTGTGGGAGAATTATCTAGCAATACCTTCAGAATTACCGCAAAATTACTGTTTATTATACAGTCATTTGCAATCCAGTATCCATTCGAGTACTGGGTTGAGTGCTATATACTCTTCTGGATCTACTTTCATAAAGAGTCACACCCATATCACAATTAACTTATTAAGGAATATCAGCATTTTCATTTTTTCAAGTCATTCCCACGATAACTATTTATAGTCCAGACGGTATCTGTTTCAGAAAGCCATATTTGGGTGAATCGTATATACACTGAGATTTTTGGCTTTTTGGCTTTCAAATATTACTAGAAATTAAAATTTTTCTATGCGCATAAAAAAAACGTGGGCTTAACTTTTGGCGGCACAATATGTTAAAAGAAATCGAAAAATGTCACATTTTTCTTCCTTTTTAATTATGTATCGTTTCAAGTTGATTTTAGGCCAAAATGGAAGAGGAAAAAAATGTTTGTAATTAATAGTTGTTCATTGACCTTGTCCATTGTCCTTGTCTATTGTCCATTGTCCTTGTCTATTGTCCGTGTTCATTATCCATTGTCCTTGTCAATAGACAAGTCCTTGTCCAGTGTTCAGTGTCCATTGTCCTTGTCCATTGTCCTCTGTCCTACTCAGTCATTAAAAATTTTGGAAAGTAACCATTTCTGAGCCTAATAAAATCTCAGGCGGGTGGTTTCCTGAACCCTGAAAAATCTCGATGGCGGGAATAGTTAGGGTACTTCTAATCAACCTCCAAGACTACCAGCGACTCTAACAGTGACGAAGAAGGAACTTTGAAGTCAACTTAGGTAACATTATGGGTTATAGGAAATTTATTTATTTAATTAAGAAATACTTACAAATACAGACACTAACGTGTTCCTATATCGAGTTCTTAACAGACTTAATAACCGCATAAGGAAATAATTCTTGGAACAGAATATCTGCGTCATCTGATGAGAAGCAGCACAAACACTTGTCGACAGTAGTCACTAGACACTTTATCGGGTAATGGAGAAGACTGATTACATAATCAGTCTTCATCACTACTATGGTATCACTATTACAAAGAAGTACTTTTAAGTACCTTTCTGGATATTGACAGAAAATAGAGAAAATAATATCGATGAAACTGCCTAAATGGGAGACAGGTTGTGTGTTATCCAATTTACAACGATTTATAGCTAATAATCTTGTAACTTGTATCTTGTATCAATTGTAATATTTGTGTTAAGGATCCTTGGTGGTCATGAACGGAAACCAAAGAGAAAAGGGCACAAAATTGAAATATGATTGATTGAATTGATTTATTAATTCTTGCTCCAAGTAAATTTAGTACAAGTGAACAAATGCAAAAGGGCCTGAAGATTGTCACAAGATAGACAGATAAGGACAGGCTAACCATCAGTCAGGACGATAACCCTACTAAATATAAATTTTTTCACTTTTTGATAATGAAATATGGTTTTTTTCCAGACTGTCATATACACCAGAAGACATTCATGCCGACTTGAAACACAATAAAATTAAAAAACAGATCAAGAGAACGGAACACACTGTACTTTTACAGTACTCGGGGTCAAGTACACAGATACACCTGGTACACAGATAGATCAAAAACCAAATAGGGTATAGGTACTACCATTTTTGAAGAAATATGAAACTGTCGTTACAACATTTCTGGTAGTACCTAACTAATTATATATTTTTTCTGGAGTGGTGTGATGTTGATGTGATGTTGATGTGATGTGATGTGAGATGAGATGTGATAAGGTGAGGTGGGGTGTGGGGTGAATGTGAGGTGTCACTTTACATCACTTCACTTCACCTCATGATGTGAGGTAATGTGTGTTATAAATACTTTTGATGTTAAAAATTTTAAAACAAATTAATATAAAGTGTCGTAATTAGTCGTAATAGACTAGGCGGTATCTGTTTTGGTTTGGGTGAATCGTATATCCACGGAGATTTTTGGCTTTCTGACTTTCAAATATCACTAGAAATGAAAATTTTTTTATGCGCATAGAAAAAACGTGGGCTTAACTTTTGGCGGCACAATATGTTAAAAGAAATCGAAAAATGTCACATTTTTCTTCCTTTTTAATTATGTATCGTTTCAAGTTGATTCTAGGCCAAAATGGAAGAGGAAAAAAATGTTTGTAATTAATAGTCCGGTCAATCTAAACATTCAAAGATACATAAATTTACAACAAGCTGAAAGTCAGTAAAGTTGTTCAAAACATAATTAAAAATAACATATTAAAATTCCTCATCGTTCCGGTACTTGGAAAAAATTTACTCGCGGTCAAAGGTCAAGGGGTATTTAAATTGGGTATAGGACCTTGGCTCAAGAAAACTTCATGTTATGTAGAATCTTCACACCAAATTTCATCAAAATCGGTACGATAGATTTTGCATAATAATTTTGTAATCCAGATTTTGAAAAAAAAAATGCAAATTTTCAAAATTTTGCACAGCAAAAACCAAGACCCTTAGATACTTGAAAATTTAGTCACATATAGAAGGGCTCTCAAGCTTTCAAACTTTTTTTGAAAAATTCGCATCCGTCAATTAGGAGAGCTCTGGCGCTTGTTTAAACATTGGTCGAATTTTTGTACTTATAAACAATTAGAATAACTTTGTGAATATTCAATCAAATCAAATTTTTTAAAGCAGGTTTTAAAAAATTTGATTTGATTG
>NW_019416903.1:24568-91673 GCF_000390285.2 Anoplophora glabripennis | reverse complement strand
GGCTTACAATGGACAAGGAGAATGGACAAGGACACTGGACAAGTACATCGGACAACGACAATGGACAAGGATAATGGACAAAGACAAAGGACAATAGACAAGGACGATGGACAAGGACAATGGACAAGGACAATGGATAAGGACAGTGGACAAGGACAGTAGACAAGGTCAAGAAACAAGGACAATGAATAGTTTTCCTTCAATTTCACACCCTGGACAAGGACAATGGATAAGGACACTCTACAAGGACACTGGTCGGGGACACTGGACAATGACAATGGACAAGGACAATGGGCAAGCACAGTGGACAAGGACTTTGGGCAAGGACAATGGACAAGGACAATGGGCAAGCACAGTGGACAAGGACACTGGACAAGGACAATAGACAAGGACACTGGACAAGGACATCGGACAACGACAATGGACAATGCACAGGGACAATGGACAAGGACGATGGACAAGGACGATGGACAATGGACAATGGACAAGGACAATGGACAATGGACAAGGGCAATGGACAAGGACAGTGGATAAAGACAGTGGACAAGGACAGTGGACAAGGACAATGGACAACGACATTGGACAAGGATAGTGGACAAATGACAAGGACAATGAATAGTTTTCCTTCAATTTCACACCCTGGACAAGGACAATGGATAAGGACAATGGACAAGGACAATGTATAATTGACAATGGACAAGATCAATGTACAATGGGCAAGGACAATGGACAAGGACAATGGACAAGGACAATGGACAAGGACAATGGACAAGGACAATGGACAAGGACAATGGACAATGGACAAGATCAATGAACAATGGACAAGAACACTGGACAAGAACAATGAAAAGCACAATGGACAAGGACAATGGACAAAGACAATGGTAGTGGCTATTCTGTAATGTTTAGGAAATTCGCATACAAAGCGAAAAGTAAGTTGTTCGGGGTTGTAATTTGGGAGATACTGAATTTTCTTTAAAATTTCCAATAGTTTTTCTTTAATTTCACACCCTGGAATCCATTGCAAGTAATTCAAATTTTAATGGGAACTTCTCTGACGTCCCAACAGTAAGCATACCAAGCAAAAAAGTGTTCCGGATTGTAGTTTGGGAGATACTGACTTTTCCTTGACATTTTGAATAGTTTTCCTTCAATTTCACACCCTGGACAAAGAAAATGGATAAGAACACTCTACAAGTACACTGGACTAGAACACTGGACAAGGACAGTGGACAAGGACAATAGATAATGGACAAGGTCAATGAATAATGGACAATGGAC
Organism: Anoplophora glabripennis; assembly: GCF_000390285.2. Lineage (NCBI taxonomy): Eukaryota > Metazoa > Arthropoda > Insecta > Coleoptera > Cerambycidae > Anoplophora > Anoplophora glabripennis. The sequence continues at coordinate 90,392 of NW_019416903.1, read as the reverse complement.
AAGGACAATAGACAAGGATAATGGACAAGGTCAATGGACAAGGACAATGGATAAGGTCAATGGACAAGGGCAATGGACAAGGAGAATGGACAAGAATAATGGACAAGTACACTGGACAAGGACAATGGACAACGACAATGGACACGGACAATGGACAAGAACAATGGACAAGGACAATGGACAATGGACAAAGACAATGGTAGTGGCTATTCTCTAATGTCTCGGAAATTGGCATACAAAGCGAAAAACTGCTCCTGATTGTAATTTGGCAGATACCGAATTTCCAATAGTTTATCTTCAATTTCATACCCTGGAACCCATTGCGAGTCATTCAAATTTTAATGGTTCTCTGGCGTCTCAACAGTTAGCATACCAAGCGAAAAAATGCTTTGGAATTTAGTTTGGGAGATACCGAATTTTCTTTGAAATTGCCAATAGTTTTCCCTTCAATTTCACCCCCTGGAACCCATTGTAAGTCGTTCCAATTTTAACCGTATATTCTTCACATCTCAGAAATTAACGTATCAAGCAAACGAGGATTGTAGTTTGGGAGATACTGTATTTTCTTTGAAATTTCCAATAGTTTTCCTTCAATTTCACTCCGTGGAACCCATTGCAAATCATTTAAATTTTAAGGGGATATTCTCTGATAACTCATGAGGTAGCATCGGAAGCGAAAAAGTGCTTCATAGTGAAGTTTGGGAGATCCGAAATTTTTAGTAGTTTTCCTTCGATTTTATTCTCTGAAGTTCAATGCAGGTCTCTCATAATATAACGTAGTTTAGGAAAAACGGAAATTTCTTTGAAATTTTCGATAGTTCTGAACCTTAATCTAGAACTCATTGTAAGTTGCTCATAATTTAAGCGGAAAATCAGTGGTATGTACCTTCATAGTAGACTGCTAAACGAATAAACATATACCAGCATACCTACGCATATTTTATAAAAAGTTCCAAATTTCAGTTGTACTAATTTATACATTTAGTATACCTATAAAATGAGAACGTTGTCACTGTACTTTCGTAATATTTTTTCTTTATTCCGGTATTTTATAGCATTCATACTGTTTTGAATTTAATTTCAAATTTCATGTATGAAATAAAACTAATTATTAGTTTATAGCACGAACGAAATCGCCAAATGAATAAGGAAATTATGCGCATGTGCCGTGCTCGTATCTCTCGCACCCTTTGATACGTACGTCTATGGTTGTTCGGATAAGTTCGTAGGTTTTGGCAGCTATCTTTGGCTGCTGTTTTCACAGCTGGTAGTGCATATCTACTATGGTTAATCGTTCTAAATGTTTCAGTTGTACTTGTAACATTTCAGTCAAGCACAGTGTATTTGACATTACAAATTAGCTCGGATACAAAAATGTGTGTTTACGATTAATTTGTTTTTTATACACAATTTTTAAAGACTACTAGAATGGTAGAATATTATGGGAAATTGTAGGTTAGAAAAACGCATTTTCCTAGTAATCGTTAAAATCTAACATCATTACAATTTTGGCCATATGTTTGCAACTGTATTAACTCTAAGTATCAGTATCTATAAGACTTGAACGAAAAGAGCAAATCTGATAATATCTATTAAGCATATCTGATTTCATAATTCTCAACAGCTATTGACCAGTCGTGAAGTTATTAGGTAATTGAATCATCTAATAAATACAAAATTTTTCAATACTGATATATTAGTTAGTTAATTGATACTAAGTTTTCAGTTCGTATTATTTTTGTCATACAAAATTTGATAAATTATCTTTTAGAATATGCGTACAGTAAAGATTAAATATCATAGACACATTTTACATCTCGATTTAATTTAAAATTAAATTTGTTGCTATCAGTTTCTAGGTGACTGAGCAGCACACTCTAATATTGGTAACAGGTGAAAATTGATGAACTATATAGAGCATGGCAAATCTTACACTGCCGCCAATAATGAATGGTTCTATCCAATTACGGATTTTAGCAAATCAGTTTGAGTATAATTATGTACATAATTAATAGACCATTGCTATGGCTATTCATCCTAATAAATGACATTCGAAATCAAGTTAATTATTGTAGTGCTCTACTGAAAAGAAATGTTTTAATAGGTCACTACTCTCAGCGGCGATTTGAAAATGACAAACTTGCAAGACATATTTTTATATTCTAGACAAGAGTTGGGGATTATGTTGATTATAATATATAGTTATTAAGTATGTCAATAATAAGTATTGTAAAATATAAATTATATTTAAGAAAATATAAAACAGTTTTGGTCTTATTTTTTCAATCGGGTACATATTAAAATTATTATACATTTTTTTGACGTTTAGGTTGAGCAGTAGTATTCTATATAATTATAATTAAAATTATGTATTAATTATAAATACTCGTTTATGTATTAAATTAGAAAAATATTAATGAACTTCTTAAATTAAGATTAAGTTTAATTAGTTGACAGGTGCTGATGAACATAATTATCGCGATATGATCGTGATAAAAATATATACGAAATATATTTATATTTGACTTATATATTATTTATATTATTCATTAGTTGCAATTTGCATATGGGATGTTAGAAAATATCATAGCAAAACATGGAAGAAAAGTTATTTCGTCAGCAAATAATTTCTGTATATCTTCTGATTAATTTCTACAAAATTGTTTACAATCACGTTTCACACAGCAACATTATAATCTTCCACAGAATGATCATTTATGACATGAATAGTAGAACTTCTCCATCATTCACATACTATGACATAACTTTTTTCTGCACTTTATATTTAACCTAACGAAAAATATTTTATGGCTGCACTATAATTTGCGGGATAGGTACCTTGACCTGTAGTATCTCGTTTGTAGATTTAAGGAAATGCATAGGATAGTGAAAAGTATGTCAAAACATAACTTACAATTTTTTAGATGGGCCTTATATAAAATTCACCTGAAACTTCCAAATATTTGGAATAATTTTATGTAGTTTCCTCGCCTCATCATCTTTAAATTAAAATAAATGCTAAAACTGATGGTTTTCGACTTCAGTACATTTATTAATCCGCATTTCAAATGCATGTACACAACTGAGAAGTCTGTCTGTTTGAATTTCGCCATAAGCATTTCTGATTCTCTCAATCATATTCTCACGTGTCGTTGATTATTGTTTGAATCTTTGTCTTTGAGTCCCACAAAAAAAATCTGGCGAAATAAGATCTGGTGAACTAGCAGGCCAATTTACCGGACCAGTACTACAGATCCAGCGACTATTAAAATCACGATCAAGTACTTCACATACTACCATCATCATGTTGAATCAACATGTTCTTGCACTCTAAGGCTCAAGTCTTCAAGTAATGTTGGCAGTTCATTTTCCAAAATGTCTCGGATTAATTTTGATTATTTGTAATGACAACGTGGTATTCATTATAGCAAACATATTGGAGAATCGTATGCATAGTGGGAGAAAACGCAAAAAATTCAATTTCGTCTATTACACCGTCATTTACCATTCATCGAAAATAATGTTTCAGAAAGATCCTACGTACTTTTAGTCGTAGAATCTGAATTTGCAATAAAAAATAGAGATTCCTATTTAAAACTTTAAAGTTACCCCACTATCCCATCTACAAGAAGAAAGGACGAGGGGGACTAATTTTAGCACTAATGTATTTCCTCCGTGGAATTATTAAATTTTGATTAAGGTTATTTTTTTCGTAAAGTGCTTATTTCTCGAGATATTTTTGAAAGTTTCAGGTTAAAATAGACACCGGATATACATCAATGGACAATCGTAAGAAGAAATAGGTATGTTTGTCGAGATATCCGGAACATAGTATCAGAGTTATAGCGTCGATCAGGCATACATCCCATTTAAAATATAGGATTTGATCTGTGCCACTTTAATTTCACTTTTTTCACCTACTAAAATAAAACAAATTTAGTAAATCGATGTGTATTCTACATAGAATAAAATTGTTAGTTTAAATTTGACAATAACTACGTAAAAGCTACTTTTAACCACAATGACATTATCAGGTCAGTTTATTTAATTGATTGATTATTTTAATATGGATAATACATCCACATAAAACAAAAAGTCCGAACCCAAGAGAGTCGCATATCATTTCCGAAGGAATTTGATGCATTGAACACGATCCTGTAAAAATTCATGACAAATTTCGGAGAAAAGTGAAATTTTTTGGTGAAACTGATCCAAATATTATATTATAAAACTGGTCTTTTCCTAAATTTTGTCCAAATATATTATTTTCGTAGTATTTTAAGGCGCCGAACATGATGCCATTAGTAAAATGTACACATGACTTTTATATTTTTCAGAAAATCTATTATTTGGGTGAAAACTGGCACATTGTTAGCTTATTCTTTTGTAATAAATATGCTAGTAAATCAGTATTTAAATTATATGTAATACTTATATAATTTTTTGAATAAATAGGGAAATTAATTTTAACACTCTATATGCGGCCCATACAGTATGTTCTAATAAGGACTGAAGTGAAATTTTGTCGACTACGTTTAAACCGAGATTCTAATGCAGTTCAAATCATATGTGCTTCAAAGTTTTGAACAGTTGAGTCTAGTGTAAACACATCATCCAACGTGGTTGATTTGATGTGGATGCTTCCGATGCCTTTGTGGCAACTGGTTTGCTTCTGGATTTATACAAATCGTTCAGTTGGAATGTATTACGTTTTTCAATGTGCTGAACGGATTCAATTAATCGTTTCCAATGTAATTATAATCTGCGTTGTAATCGCTTGAGTAGCGGTACATCAATAAAAGTTTGGTTTAGTTGTTTTTTTTTAGAAGTTTCCAACTGAAATTTTGGAACTCGTAGGCGTTGATTTTTTAAATGAATATCGCAGTATATTAGCGAATAATTTATTTCAACATTGACTTTTAAATTATCCGAAGTGTTTAATTTTATGATAACATAAATTAATTAGTAAAAAAAATATTTATTATTACAATAAAAAATGTTAGACAAAAATCGATTCGTTTTGTTTCCATAGACGACTTAGAAAAATGGAATGCATTTCTATAACAAGATGTAGTCTTTATATANACGACCTTGAAAACAATAGATACACGTATATACCGTTAGGAAAAGAATCTCTACAACCTGTATATACAGTGTTACTTTTTTAAAACCTGACATAGGCCAACTTTTTTATTTGAAGTAATAGACTTGTACTTCCAAATGCAAAGTTGTAGGAAATAACTTGATTAATAAAAATTTACAAATAATTTTTTCCGGTGTTGCCATTTAAAAAAATATCGTTTTGGTAGCTACTGCAGAAATCTGGCAACACCGGAAAGAATTATTTGTAAATTTTTCTTATTTTTTTTTAAAGAAGCGTCTTTTTAAGAACTTTTAAAACCTGCTTTAAAAAATTTGATTTGATTGAATATTCACAGTTATTCTAATTGTTTATAAGTACAAAAATTCGACCAATGTTTAAACAAGCGCCAGAGCTCTCCTAATTGACGGATGCGAATTTTTCAAAAAAAGTTTGAAAGCTTGAGAGCCCTTCTATATGTGACTAAATTTTCAAGTATCTAAGGGTCTTGGTTTTTGCTGTGCAAAATTTTGAAAATTTGCAAATTTTTTTTCAAAATCTGGATTACAAAATTACTNTAACCAATTAATACTGTTTTAAATGTTTTACGAAACAAACTCACTTATATTAAGAACACAGAAACTAAACTAATCCTTATACTATGAAATGTTCAAAAATATCATTTTAATTTTTATCCACTGACATTGTCTATGGTTTGAAATGAAGTTTTCAATTTCACAAAATGTTTTTTACTTCGAATTCGCAACACTTTAATTTATGTTTTGGAGAATATGCTTAGGCAACTGGACTTACGTTTCCATAATCTCTGCATTGGAATGTTCAATCGTCACTCTAACCTCACTTTTAGTCTTGGTTTGACAGCTGTACTCGTCTCTTGAAGGTGGTTTTTGTGTCTGAGTTGGTTGCTTCTTGGCGTCCTACGATGTTATTTGGGGAGCTACAAGATAACATGCACCCCTCACCAGTATCTCGGACCAACTTCCTTCCCTTCCAACTTGTTTACTTCCCAACGATGCTCTATTAATTTCCGTTACAAGGTAAATTTTCTGATTTGTCCTTTTGTTATTGGTCACTTGTATCTATGATATTGTTTTCTAATTGCGCACTTTCTCCAACATATTGCGATGTAATTTTATTTTAATTAAATTACGGTGTAATTTGTATTTTGTAACTGCGTAGTAAATTTTATACATCTTAAAACTAATTTACAAGAAATTTTTATATGATATTCTGCATGACAATTTTTATAATAAACTTCTAGCCTATGTGTTTTCTGATGCTATAATATTTAAATTTTCTTTTGTACTAAATTATTTAACGTTTATTTAATAATTGTAAAATTGTTAAATTGGCCATTCTTGTGGCATTTTTCTTTTGCTTTCTTGCTTCCACTGAGATCCTAAACTTTATCTTTTCCGACACGCTTCTCAATTAAAATGTATTAGTTAAATTTTGAATGATAATATTTTAATTTTTATATGAATAACTATGAAATGAGATTTTTATTTTACTTTAAAAGTAAATTATGTCTTTCTTATAGTCTACATTATAATTTCATGAATTTTTTTCTGCTATTACTCGGTGTCGTGTCTTGAGATACAGTGTGTTCATTTCAATAGATACTCTATGTATACAGGGTGGTCCGAATTTTATGCAGGAAACTTCGAGGGCAGATACACCTCTTTAAAATAATATGTGTTTGCCTTATAAACATAGGTCTGGAACGACCCCGTTTTAGAGATACAGGGTGTTAAAGTTGATAAAAAAATCGATTTTTTGTTTATATCTAAGGAATCTATCAATCGATTTCAATACAATTTGGTACAGTTGATCTATGATAGTATGCCTTGTATTCCCTAAAATATAAACTCTAAAGGATTAACCAGTGGTGTACAACTGGACAGGGTCATCCACCTTTTTAAAAAAAAACCTACGCCACTGCATTTTTACAAGTTATTGTAACGGATTTATATTCTGATGCACAAAATACATAAAAAGGTACCTTGAATTTTTTCCCTAAGATTCGCCGTTTTCAAGTTATTCATACCAATACAATCCCCTAGTGCGGACATTTCTAACCATAATACAAGGTGTCCGCCGGGAAGGTATACTACTTTGTTTGTTTATAATTTTTGATTAAATGAAAGAGATTGGATGTTATATTGATAAATGTTTTATTTAATGTCGGCAATTATGTATGGAATACAATATCAGATAAATGTCCACCTCTGTTAGCCTCACAAATGCGAGCCCTTTTGAGCACATTTTTCATTACATTCTCACACATTTCACGCGGTATTTCATTAATTTCATCACGAATATTTTGTTTGAGTTGCTCAAGCGTTTCTGGTTTGTTTGCATAAACCTTGCTTTTCAGATATCCCCACAAAAAGAAGTCCGGAGCAGTCAAATCAGGCGACCGTGGAGGCCAATCAACATCACCATTTCTTGAAATAACTTGTTGTGGAAAGAGGTCTCGCAGTAATTCCATTGTAATCCTGGNGTTTCTCAATGGGTGTATGTCTCCTCCTGACAGCTCGTTCTATATTTCTCGCCGTGTAGCCATTCCCTCTCAAGGCCGTGCGTAGGGGTTCTAGTTCTTCGGCCAAGTGTCTTGGCTCACTGATGATCCGCGCTCGATGAATCAAGGTATTTATGATCCCCTGTTTTTGGGCTGGGTGGTGGGTGCTATTTAAAATAAGCAAGTTGATGGCGACTTCCGGTATAACCGGAAGTGGTACGTGGACGCCATTATTTTAGTTGAGAAAACCCGGTATCCCAAATTTTCAAAATTCAAATCGAAGTAGTCTCTGAAATAATTCTGATGGGCCGTCACCGTTAGACACCCTGTATATATAATATATTAAATATGTCAATGTTGACAATAATAAGCATTATAAAATATAAATTCTATTTAAGACAATATAAAACAGTTTTGGTCTTATTTTTTCAATTGAGTACATATTAAAATTATGTATACATTTTTTTGACGATTAGGTTGAGCAGTAGTATTCTTTATAATTATAAGTAAAATTATGTATTAATTATAAATACTCGTTTATGTATTAAATTAGAAAAATATTAAGTTATTATTAATATAAATTAAGTTTAATTAGTTGACAGGTGCTGATGAACATAATTATCGAGATATGATCGTGATAAAAATATATACGAAATATATTTATATTTGACTTATATATTATTTATATTATTCATTAGTTGCAATTTGCATATGGGATGTTAGAAAATATCATAGCAAAACATGGAAGAAAAGTTATTTCGTCAGCAAATAATTTCTGTATATCTTCTGATTAATTTCTACAAAATTGTTTACAAACACATTTCACACAGCAACATTATAATCTTCCACAGAATGATCATTTATGACATGAATAGTAGAACTTCTCCATCATTCACATACTATGACATAACTTTTTTCTGCACTTTATATTTAACCTAACGAAAAATATTTTATGGCTGCACTATAATTTGCGGGATAGGTACCTTGACCTGTAGTATCTCGTTTGTAGATTTAAGGAAATGCATAGGATAGTGAAAAGTATGTCAAAACATAACTTATAATTTTTTAGATGGGCTTTATCCTTATATGAAATTCACCTGAAATTTCCAGACGACTTATAAAAATGGAATGCTTTTCTATAACAAGATATAGTCTTTATATATAGATACTCTGTGTATATAGATGTAATGATATAAAACATCTTTTAATTCACAATTTAATTTTGATTTTAGAGAACATTTTATTCTCTAAAATTCTTTTTATAGATAGATTTTAAAAGTTTTGATATTTCTTTTTCAAATGAAACGTGTAGATATTAGAGAACAGTTCATTTTTTAATATCTGAAGTACTCCGTTAAAACAGTACTTGAACTTTTAAAATTATGAAATGGACAGTTTTTACACGCTGTATGTGTGTATTTTAGTTATTTTATAGACACCTTTGACATATTTTATTTATAACAGAAAACAGCAATTGAAATATGTATCTTTAAAAACAGTCCTGTAAATGACGGAACTTATAAACTCTAGAAGTTATACGACATCCTTTTAAAATAACAAAGTCGGTGTCGATTTCATGCATAACCAGAAATATAAAGGTTTGTATCTAAATATTTATATTTTTTGACGTTAACAATAAACAAATTCTTAAAATCTGGCGCATCTTTTTCCTAAATTGACTGCATCAATCTGTTCCCGTTTTCAAAACTAAAATGAATGTTTCTTTTTTAATAAGTTTGACAGTTTAAATTTTGTTTTGTTATCTGCTTGCACAGCTAGACATATTATATGATACTCTATTATTACCTATATCTTGTTTCAATATTTGCAGCCAAGGATTTAAGTTCAAGAACTAATCTGATCTCACTGAATTATATGCAAATTGATAATTTCTCAAATTCCTGTTTTATCTATGCAATTTCTATACCTATGTTAATTTATTTTAATAGGTCGAGAGTTCTCCAACATATTGTTTATTGCAATTTACTAGGTATATTACAAACGATTCTATTTTATGTCTTCGAAGTTAAGAGTTTTGTTCGATTTATAATCTATTCGGGTATAAGATAATTAAATACATATTTTAACACTTTCTCACAAACCGATAAAGCATACTTTTGACGAACCACCGCTGTATCTATCTGGTGAATGCTTCCACTTACGTGCATGATGGATAGATGCGGTCCAACATTAATCATCCAAAATTAATTTGGTATCCGACCTGCAAGGAGTGGCCCCTGAAGACAATCTGCAACAATAAACTCTAATGACCTCATTATGTTGGGAGGTGCGAAGATTATCCTTAAATCTATGTATTTTTTAAAGAACGAGTGGTAGTGCCGAAGGATGTGTTTTATTGAAATTTTAAGTATCTTTTATTACATTGCAAAAAATATTAAGTAAAATAATACTGTAAACTAGGTGAATCAAACATAAATGTACTTTTTTTTTAACGGAAATACCCTATTCTCAAAGAATAGGATTTACCCTATCTTAAGCTAGCTCATTTTGCATAGTTTTAAAATTAATATTCCGTAAGATGCCAGAGAAAACGCACGGAAGCCACGTTGTGACGTCATACTACTCGTTAGCGGCTAATAAATATATTTGTCTGGGTTCCATACATCATGTGATATCTTTAGTTACCTATAGAAACAGACAAAAACAAAGAAATTTAAACCATCAAACGCTAAAAAGAAACGTCGTTATAAATTTTAATAACAACAAATATATATTTTTTAAAATGTTAACCATGATTGTAGGAGATGATAATAAGCGCCAATACGTAAATCGTGCAAGGGAAAAATAAATATTTTGTTATGTTAAGTTAATTGCTCTCGTATCATTTGCGTTCCCTCCGATACGTAAGTTATTTCAGCGGCCACCAGGTCATCACTACAGAACTCTGGTTGAAGAAAAATGTTAATGTTACTTTTGTACTAAATACAAGTTCTCGGTTTAGTTTGGTGGCGACAATATAGAAAGCCCATCATTACTTACCTGCAATATTTTGATCCAGGATTCAGATACACAGTACTACTGGATCAAAGCCAAATCCGTATTAATGCGTACCGCACTACCATAGAGAGCGGCAGATGTCACTCTACTGTGCTGAATGCTTGTCTTATTAAATGAAATTTGACCAACTGACTGATATTTTGTTTCCTCCTCATCTTCATCAGAAGGTCCCAAACCTACCCTACCCTTCTGCAGGTTCTCAAACAGGTCTCTTTATGCAGTGCTTTCATATCCATCTCATCAACTGAGAGAGCAAGGGTCTGACCTTTCTCCTCAACCTTACGGTTGATTAACCTCCAGGACCTTGTCTTCTGATCTCCGTTCTGGCTCTCCAGACTGCGAAAAAATAGTTTCTGGAATCCACACGATGAACTTGGAGAACTTGCCTCCCCATAAGTCTTCCCGCGGTGGGATGAAACAAATAGCTGTCAATTTGCTAAGCAGCTCCTAGAATATCCATGTACATATAATATATAAAGGACTATATTGATACTTGGCTATTTGCACAACAAGAGGAATTGCCTGCCAACAAAGAGAGATGGATGTATATCAATGTATACAAATTTGTTATAGGTCTGTCCCTTGGTTGAGCAAACCTCAAATGCGCACACGCAAAATCAAGCCTCCTCATTGGCTTGTTAATAAATGCCAATAATATTCCGGTATTCCGCCACAGCATAGAAAACATTTAAATTTGAAATTACCGCCAATATGCATGGCTGCGGTTGGTTATAATTTACAAATGAACTGCAAGTATACGATTGTAACTTGCTCATAACAGAGATAGATTTATGCGAGATTTGTGTACATCTGTTTCATAATGTTGGCAGAAGATTTTTCTCATAAGGCGCGATATAGTCTTTTATATACATATGAGAATATCCTAAGCTACAACCAAAAAATACCTGGCCATGTCTAGGTCAAATCTTTGCCTGGTGACAGATATTCAAACTGGACACTGTTTAAGAAAAAACCTTCACAACATGAGGAAGTGTGAAACACCTCTTTGTAGGGGTTGTGAACAGGAAGACGAGACAGTATTACATATGCAATGTGAATGCACTGCCGTCTCGTGAACAAGATAATCCGTGTTGAGAGAACGTTGGCCTTCTATGGCCTATATTAGAGAGCTCCCCCTGAGCAACGTCAACACCTTACAATTCCAGATTCCAGAAGTCTTTCCCTCGCTGTGCCATGGCCCTAGGCCTCTTGCAAACTGGCCGATCGGGAGTCGGCTCACTGCCGTTTGACCGAACGTTTTTTATTACAAGCTGTTATTGAACTTTCCTTGTTAGTTTGGGTCTAATATTACAACTGAATTTTAAAACAGATATCCCCGACCAATTGAGCTGAAATTTTGCATACACGTTTAGTTTGGATGACAATGCATGGTGGCACTAAAAACTTGTTTTTTAATTTTTTTTTATACACCAACTAATTTCAATAGTACACTTGGTCCCGGTTCAGCTGCCTGCGGAGTTGAAATACTACTCGAGCCAGGTTCCGTCGCCGGCCCCTGACCTTTTCCCGTCTTTGCTTTCCACAGTTTTTTGAGTTTGCGTCTCTGCGTACCCGACAATTATTTTCTACCCTCCAGTTTTAATTTATGTACTCCCCTAGAGATGGTATTCACTGCTGTTTGCTTCCCACTGACTGTCCTATCTTCTGCAGGGTCAGCACTTGCTACTTTCCCATCAGTTATGGAAGGTCCTCTTTCGGGTTCCTATTTATTTTTATTTTCTAGGTCCATAAAGAACCCACGAGTCTGGAGGAAATATAAGTTATTGCCAGGCAGTGTACCATGCCTGACGCAACGTTGAATACTATGAGGTACGCCAGGTTCCCCAAATAGATCGTTCGTTATGCGACATTTTTACCAACCCCGCACCATTCAGCCCTCGACACGATGCATTTTTACCAGGAGTGTTAGAGCGTTCGCCAATTTAGCTACCTAAGGCCCTCCACCAACGACAAAGTCTTAAAGCTGAGGGAGGGAAATCGATAGTTTCATACTGAAGACAATGTCAACAAGGTATTTCTCAGGCTGAGACAATTATAACATATAAACAAGGTGATTAAACACTTTTATGAACAGTCAAGTAAATTTCAAAGATATAACTGCTAAATTTCAAGAATGGTATGGAACTATCAAAAAAATGAATCTTACCTGGATGATCAATAACGATAACTTTGGTATGAATTCTTAATTACTCCCATCGTTCTCAAATTCCAGATCTAATTATTTAGATTCTTATGGCTTTGTAGTGCTTCTTTCCAAAGTTTTAGTAATATATCTGTTAACTCACTAAGGCCTGCAAATCACGATCAAGCTTACAGTTCTATACTTCCAAGTATTACTTAGATTAAGGCATCTCCATATGACGAGAGGTTCAATTTGCCAGATTCGCACTATCGTGATGGACTGAAAGCAGAATAATGATGAGTTTAATTTATAAATGAGTATATTCGTATTCGTATATATTACGTTGTGGGAAGGCGTTCTTAGTCCTCTCGAAAGTGTTCACAACAGCGCCATCAAAAAAGAGAGCAAAAATTGTTTATTTAAATAGATCATATTTACGAATTTTAATTTAATTTTAAGTTTGGTTTGGTGGAACCCGGTTTCTGTAATGGTAAATATTTGGTAAAACGTACTTTTATTAAGAAGATACACCCTGAAATATTTATTTATTTATTTATTTATTTATTTCTTTATTTATTNTATATATATATATATATATATATAAAGGACTATATTGATACTTGGCTATTTGCACAATAACAGGAATTGCCTGCCAACAAAGAGAGATGGATATATACCAATTATACAAATTTGTATAAGTCTGTCCCAAGCCTCAATTGCGCACACGCAAAATCAAGACTTGGCTTGTTAATAAATGCCAATAATATAATAATATTCCGGTATTCCGCCACAGCATAGAAAACATTTAAATTTGAAATTACCGCCAACATGCATGGCTGCGGTTGATTAAAAATGAACTGCAAGTATCCGATTATAACTTGCTCATAACATAGATAGACTTATGCGAGATTTGTATACACCTGTTTCATAATGTTGGCAGGAGATTTTTCTCATAAGGCGCGATATAGTCTTTTATATACATAAGAGAATATCCTAGCAAGGCTACAGCCAAAAAATACCTGGTCATGTCTAGGTCAAATCTTCGCCTGGTGACAGATATTCAAACTGGAGACTGTTGTTTAAGAAAAAACCTTCACAACATGAGGAAGTGTGAAACACCTCTTTGTAGGAGTTGTGAACAGGAAGACGAGACAGTATTACATATGCAATGTGAATGCACTGCCGTCTCGTCAACAAGACAATCCGTGTTGGGATAACGTTGGCTTTCTATGGCCTATATTAGAGAGATCCCCCTGAGCAACGTCACCACCTTACAATTCCAGATTCCAGAAGTCTTTCCCTTGCTGTGCCATGGCCCTAGGCCTCTTACAAATGGGCCGATCGGGAGACGGCTCACTGCCGTTTGACCGCCAACGTTTTTTATTACAAGCTTTTATTGAACTTTCCTTGTTAGTCAAGTTGCAATTGAATTTTAAAACAGTTATCCCCAACTGATTGAGCTGAAATTTTGCATAGACGTTTAGTTTGGATGACAATGCTTGGTGGCACTAAAAGCTTGAATTTCACTATTATAAACTATTATAAAGGGTGTCCCTAAAATCACGCAAGAAGTAATTTTGATAGAAAACACTGGTTTTTAATTAAAAATTGTAAATTTTTTATTGATTGAAATTATACAGAATAGAGTCATGTATGGAATAGCTTATCGGAAAAATGGTCTTTACAGCTTTGCTGACACATGCGCACTCTTTTGTCAAAATTTTGAGTTTGTTGGCATAAACCTTAGACTCCAAATCTCAACGAAAAAAGTTACAAAACGGGAAATTACACTACCAAGAAATAACTCATGCAGTAATTGAATTGTTTCCCGGGCTCTACGGTAGTGACATCATTTTGTTAGAAGCACATGTAATTATATTCATATTTAGTCATAAAACACTGAATTAACATGTCGCGATAGCGATCAACATTAACTGTTATTGAATGACCAGCCGCATTTTCGAAGAAGAATGGTCCGATGATGCCTCCAGCCCAAAAACAGTAACACGTTGTGGATGCATTTGTTTCTCAACAATCACTCGTGGATTTTCTGAACCCCAATTGCGACAATTTTGTTGATTAACGAAGCCATCAAGATGAAAATGAGCCTCATTGGTGAAGATGATTTTGTTCGAAAAATCAGCATCCAATTGTTCAATTCAATGAACTCTCTTGACGTGGTCAGTAAGTTTCAGTTCTTGAGTTAATTGAACTTTGTAAGCTTGAAGATGTTAATATTTCGTGAAAATACGCCGTAGAGAGCTTCTGGAAATGTCTAATTCTTGAATTGAATTGATGTTCCTGGATTCTCAGCAACACTCTCACGAACTTCTTCGATATTTTGTATTGAACGACTTGTTGAAGGACGGTCAGAGTGTTTCAGATTACTAATTGATCAAGTCTCCCTGAATTTTCTAATTAAACTCTTCACAGTTTTCACATTTCGTGCGAAAATTACGAACTGCTATTATTAACTAACTTATTTTTAAAGAATTGTTCAACAATGAAAACGTGTTGTTCTTTCGTGTAGTGCTTCACTTTTAATAATCCTGAACGACTGTCTGCTGTCAAGCTGTCTTTTTTTTTCACTTACAACATTTTACCGGACAAATGGCGTAAAATTTAAATTTTGAGTGAATTTTGGGAAACCCGATATTACGATTAGGAAAACCTTTTGTACATCTGAGATTCTTATCGAAAATGCGACGTTGTTGGAGCAATCTCTATTAATAAATTCAATGGGGATATCTTTAACATTGATGACGATATATTGGAGATGAGGAAAGACCTTAATAAAGATATCATGAAGTTTGTTAAAGATGAAAATTAGTTTTTTCCTAAGAAAATGAATGATACTCCTATATTATTCAACAAAATCTTAAATTGTATGGTTAAAACGAAAGCACAATAATTAAAAGATGTAATAAAATTACACTGTAACTTAATCCTGCAAGTAGAGGTCACTCATCTTATGCTTGTTAAGGAATTCTAATTCTAATGCAATTATTTTTTTTTAATAATAATAATAATAATACTCTTTATTATTCCAACAGGAGAAACCCAATTACAGGAATAAGAAAATATGACAAAAGTACAATAATTTGTGATGTATGTACCCATAAGTACCCATATGCATACATAAATATAATTGTTTGCCTTTACATATATATACATACATATATACACATACAGAGTGACCCATTTGAAAGCGGGCCACCCACATAACATTTTTATTTATGGAGCGATTTTGACGAAATTTTTTTTGAAATGTAGAGGGGGGAAAAGTGTAATTTGGGGCCAAGCCCCGTCCAGTTCTTTTTTAAACTAAGGCCTACTAGATCACATTCAGAGGCTGAAAAATCCAGAATCCATATTAGCGATTTTTTTAGAAAAAATCTGCGTACGCCACTGGATTCGGCGTCCCCTGAAATGGATCTGTACCAAATTTCATGAAAAAATATTCAACATTAACGATTCTGCGGCTAAATTTCTGTCAAATTGTTTATTATGCATAAAGAAACTTTTTATCTAGTAANTAGTGAACTCCTGGTATAGTAAATTAAAGTTACATTTTTTAAAATTAAGGTTGTACTTGGGTTTAATTGAAGAAAGAGGAAATGTTATATTGGTATTACTTTGGAAATTAGAAGTAATTATTAGCGCAGGATGATGAGAATCTTCGTTAAGAAGAGGATCATCTGCTCTAGATACTGAACATTCATCATAATTACTATACACAAGATCCAACACTCTACTATTTACATTCAAAATAAAGTTGTGCTGAACAAGATTAAAAAATGCTGTAAAGGTATTCAACGAATTCACAATAGGACTGTGATTATTAGTGATCAAGTTCGGTATATTGAAGTCGCCAATAAATAAAATGTTAGAAGCAAAAACATGATAAAGTGATTCGATGACATCAAATAAGAGGTTATAAACATTAGCACCTACGTTGGGAGGAATGTATAAAAGTAAAATATGCAAAATATTATCCAAAAAGTTAATCTTCACACACAAAATATCCACTATGACTAGTTCAGGAAAAGTATCACAGATCGAGTTGAGATCAACAGCAACTGGTTTAAGAATTTTATTAACTGCAAGAATGACCCCCCCTCCTCTACTTGTATTGGTACAATCATATCTCCGATCACACCGAAAAACATCATAAACGACAACATCGAATAGCTCCGAGTCCACAAAACTGCTATTCAACCATGATTCAGTAAATGCAATAATGTCATATTCAGTAGCAGCAGTCGATGAGATAAAGAGTCGCTCAGTTTTGGTACGCAGTCCACGAACATTCTGGTAGTAACATGTAAGATATTGACTAGCATGAGTTATTAACTGGGTAGGTGACATTGATTGCTACCGCGGCTCCAATATGTTGGATCTAAATATATCTAAAGTTTGTTGGTAAGCTACACACTGACTATCCCAGACTGCATGATGTATATCAATACCAGAATATTTAGCGTCTTTTCTTTTTTTTAAGTTATAACAGTTAGCACAGCAGAGAACTTCAGACTTACATTCCTTCAGTGGATGGTTTTGGGCACAACGTGGACAAATATACTCTTTAGACTTACACTTGTCTGCAAAATGGTGAAATCCACTACATTTAAAACATCGGCGCAGCTCAATGGCATCGAATACAATACAATAATCGTAACCAACTAACAACTTACCCTCATCCATAATTCTACCATAAGTAATTCGATCGACCTGATAAGACGCCTGGTACAAATTTTTATTTTTCTTTAAGGGAGCAACATTTAACAGGTTAAACACACTGTTTTGGTTAAAAACATTACTATTTTGACTCTTAATAAAGTTTGTCAGCGAAAGATCATCAAAACGTTCAGAAATGCCAACAATTTTAATCCTAGGGTGTAAGGCAGCAATTTCTTTAACATCATACTTATTGGATAATGTATCACCGGCCAAGTTCTTGAACCTATCACAGTCTCCGGAAGTAGAACAACTAACAATAATGCCACCATCTCTAGCATTTTTAACATTGGTAAGACTAATATTAGATGCAACAGGGTCGATGGACTTCAGTACATCACTCTTGGTCGCATTTACATTTTGTTTGTTTTTAGGCTTCACAATAACGCTAGCTTTATTCTCAACAACAGCAGAGTAGGGCAGTTTAGGCTTAATGGAATTAGATGGAAGTTGGGTTTTAACCAGAGTATTCTGCAAATCGTGTTTTTGAGCATGGATGTCAGTATTTAAATCAGAAATCTTTGCATCGAGAGAACTTTGGAAAAAGGAAATTAGCAGATTATTAGCGATTTTATGTTGTGTAGGATTTCTAACAGCAGTGGGTATAGACAAAGCCTCCGGTAAAATATTGAGATTTTAACAACTGTATATTCTATCTTCAACAAGGCAATGTCGCACACGTTAGCGATATAGGTACCTTAATACGACTTCGCGAAAGACGCAACAGAACACACTGTCGTATACTTCAATGCTATAATCTAGAACTCAAATGGTGTTGATTTAAGCAAACTTGCTGAAACGAAAAACGTCGCAAAAAAGTTACAGGGAGTTAAAGTTTCTGTTTTTATTTCCGGTTTTCTCCATAACTCAGAACGCAGTTAACAGATTTGAGCAAAATTTATTGTTGTACGTATATTCAACAAGGAAAGCAAAATAGAATTATTGTTTTAATTTAATTTCCTATTTGACGTAAATTAATATATTACAGGGAATTAAATGTGTTCGAAGGGAACATTGTTTCATAATTTTTATAGGTACAGAAATTACTAATTTTTTAAGTTTTCTGTGTCGTTCAGTGTGTCGTATGCACTATGCATGTAGTATATTTTGATTGACTAACGACGTTTGCTCAATCGAATACTAAACCGTTCAGTCCAGTTCAGTTTTTCTTCACCCAGCGCCTCCTTGAATTATTTTATTCATAAGCAATTTTACTGTTTTCATTGAGTTTATTGGTGTAAAGTAAAAGAATATTAATTTATATCTTTTTCTGGCTTGGTGTGATTGGTGTACTCAATAGAACGACGGCGACGCTCTAAATTTGATAACAAACTCTCACAATTAAGTTTTTGCTATAAATTTGTACAATTGCTCGAATATAATAGAATAATGTATTAAAATTCGATATTCAAATTGTGCTAAAAGCTACAGAACTAAACCGAATGGTCTGGTCGATTACGAAGGCCAGTGTACCAGAAATAATTTCACTATTATAAAGGGTGTCCCTAAAATCACGCAAGAAGTAATTTTGATTGAAAACTCTGGTTTTTAATTAAACATTGTAAATTTTTCATTGATTCATAAATTATACAGAATAGAGTCATGTAGGGAATAGCTTATCGGATAAATGGTCTTTACAGCTTTGCTAGCATGCACATGCGCACTCTTTTGTCGAAATTATAAGTTTGTTGGCATAAACCTTAGACTCCAAATCTCAACGAAAAAAGTTTTACGGCTTTATCCAAAACGGGAAATTACACGACCAAGAAATGACTCATGCAGTAATTGAATTGTTTCTCGGGCTGTACGGTAGTGACACCATCTTGTTTCACAACAATCACCCGTGGATTTTCTGAACCCCAATTGCAACAATTTTTTCGATTAACGAAGTCATCAAGATGAAAATGAGCCTCATCGCTAAAGATGATTTTGTTCGAAAAGTCAGCATCCACTTGTTCAATTCAATGAACCTCTCTTTGCGTGGTCAGCAAGTTTCAGTTCTTGAGTTAATTGAACTTTGTAAGCTTGAAGATGTCAATATTTCGTTAGAATACGCCGTAGAGAGCTTCTGAAATTGTCTAATTCTTGAATTGAATTTATGTTCCTGGATTCTCAGCAACACTCTCACGAACTTCTTCGATATTTTGTATTGAATAACTTGTTGAAGGATGGTCAGAGTGTTTCACATGACTAATTGATCCAGTTTCTCTGATTTTTTCAATTAAACTCTTCACTGTTATTACTGTTATTATTAAACTAATTTATTTTTAAAGAATTGCTCAACAATGAAAACGTGTTGTTCTTTCGTGTAGTGCTTCACTTTTAATAATCCTGAACGACTGTCTGCTGTCAAACTGTCTTTTTTTTTCACTACCAACATTTTACCGGACAAACGGCGTAAAATTAAAATTTTGCGTGAATTTTGGGAAACCCGATATTACGATTAGGAAAACCTTTTGTACACCTGAGATTCTTATCGAAAATGCCACGTTGTTGGAGCAATCTCTATTAATAAATTCAATGGGGATATCTTTAACATTGATGACGATATATCGGAAATGAGGAAAGACCTTGATAAAGATATTATGAAGTTTGTTAAAGATGAAAATTAGGTTTCTCCTAAGAAAATGAATGATACTCCTATATTATTCAACAAAATCATAAATTGTTTGGTTAAAACGAAAGCACAATAATTAAAAGATGTAATAAAATTCCACTGTAACTTAATTCTGCAAGTAGAGGTCACTCATCTTATGCTTGTTAAGGAATTCTAATTCTAATGCAATTAATTTTAAGAGAATATGTCACACTTGCACCAAAATTAAGTATGATATGAAATAAGCCTTGCCTTCACTTTTAGTCTTACTAAATGTTCTAATAAACAGATTACCAAATTCAAACAACTAGCGAAGAATATTTTATTGGATAACGAAATCAAGGAATTTGGACCAAAGAATAAGAATAGCTAGTCTTACAGTTAAAAAACAACATTATGATATTTATTAAATGGTTTTTCGGGTTGTTATACCGTGACCTGTGTACCTGNTACTACACATTCCCTACAGAGGCAACAAATGATAGCAAATTAGTCTAATACAATTGAATGAGTAAAGAAACACTCGTGTTTAATTGCACTTAAGGCTGTATCAATCAGTACAATTGACAATAGTATTAAATAAAACTTACAAGCGGCAATATAACTGGTAAATCGTAGAGAGCCAACGAACAACGTGCATACACGGACACACAATTTTAAGAGAATATGTCACACACTTGCACCAAAATTAAGTATGATATGAAATAAGCCTTACCTTCATTTTTAATCTTACTAAATGTTAGCGAAGGATATTTTATTGGATAACGAAATCAAGGAATTTGGACCAAAGAATAAGAATAGCTAGTCTTACAGTTAAAAAAGAACATTATGATATTTATTAAATGGTTTTTCGGGTTGTTATACCGTGACCTGTGTACCTGCTCGCTGACAGTTAAAGAAATACAGAGCCCAGAGCCCTTATAAATAATTACAAGCCACATGACCAGTAATTTTGTTTGGAACAGTAATTGTATTTCCTTCACGTTGGCAAATACATTTCTGTCAAATCAAAATAATGAGATTAAGATTACATTAAAACGCATCATTCTGTTTCACGAGATTCTGTTCAACCAATACGCGATCGCATTACTTGGAGCGTAGACGTAACGGTTTGTCATTGTTCATTGCAAACGAATCATTAATATTGGTTACGCCAAGGTTTAGTAATTTTTCGTTACCTACCAATACAAGCCCTGCAGTGCTGGTTGCCTAAGCTCGGCGGATACGTGGCTTGTAAACATTTATGAAGGCACTGCACCTTTCATTTCGTTAGTGTTAGCTAGGCATCTTTGATCTGCCCTGGTTATTTTCGGGCCTCCTCTGTGGGGACGGAGCAGCTATTGGAACCTCTAGGTTCACCTTTATGTATATTTTGGTTAACTAATATAATTAAGTAAATAAATTAAATTAAATAAATAAATAGGAAGGAAGGAATAAAAGCTGCGGATTTTCCTTCAAAAACCTGGTAGTGCACTATTAGCTATTAACTTATGTACATAGTTTATCTCTACCAATGAATTATTATTAGAGCCATAATTGTTAACATACGTTCATGTGTTAAACGAATAAAATTCCATAGCAATAATGCTTGCAATGCAATGAAACATTTTGTTACATTTTTTTAGTTTACTATGTACTTAACGAAATTGATTTGTAATTTTATGTCTACAATAGTTTAGCTTTAGATAGTAGCTGAGTGTGCCTAGGGATAAATTTAGATTTATATGTAGGGCGTGATTTATTATAACAGTCGTGCGTGTAACTACTTTAAAATGGGACATTTTGAACAGTTTTGTGAAGTATTTTTTTGTTAGTGAGAGGAATACTGAAGCCTCAATATAAACAGTACGCATGTGGAATATAAACGTGAATGGGAATAGATGATAAAATTTCTTAACATATTTTCTTATNTATATATATAATAGAAACAAAAAATAAAAGATTTAGCATGATGAAAACAAAATAATTTCAGCAACATAGATGAGATTTTAAAATTAATATTAATCTTTAGAGATAAATAAATATATGGGTTTAAAGCAGAGATTTGAAAGTACCGAAATAATTAGTTTTCCCGTTTTTTCCTTGAAAAGCTGGAAAAACTGAAATAATGGGTGTCCCAAAATTCACACAAGATTTAAATTTTGCGCCGTATTTTTAAAATAATGGGGTTTATCAGCTACAGTTTGCAATTTTCGTACAAAATATGGTCGGGATAGTGATTTAACCTCATCTACTGTGAAGAGGTTAATTGAAAAATTCAGAGAGGCTGGTCGATTAGTGACCTTAAACACCATTTCCATCCTCCAACAAGTTGTTCAACACAAAACATCGAAGCAGTTCGTGAGAGTGTTACTGAGAGTCCAGGAACATCGATTCGGCACCGTGATCAAGAATTGGACAGTTCGCTCTACTAGCGTATTCTCACGAAAGATTTTCATCTTCATGTTTCGCAGAGCGAAGAGAGTTCGTTGAATGAATTATGAAACCACACCAATTCTGATTTTTCGAATAAAATTATCTTTAACAATGAGGCTCATTTTCACCTTGATTGCTTCATTATTTCACAAAATTGATGGATTTGGGGTTCAGAAAATCCACGAGTGATTGTTGAGAAAGAAATGAATCCATAACGTGTTACTGTTTTTGGGCTGGAGGCATGCATCATCGAACCATTCTTCTTCGAAAATGCGGCTGGTCAGGTAATAACAGTTAATGGTACTAGCTATTGCGAAATGATAATTCAGTTTTTTGTGCATAAATTGCAAAATATAATGTCGACGATATGTGGTTTCAACAAGATGGTGCCTGATGGCCTAGAAACAATTCAATTACTACCTCAGTCATTTTCTCGTCGCGTAATTTCCCATATTGGTCGCCAGAATTGGCCACCTAGGTCGTGTGATTTAACGCTGTCGGACATGAAGTGTCTTGACTTGAAGAAGACTTGAAGTTTAAGGATTATGCCAACGACCACGCACGCTGTGAAGGACGAAATTGAGCGCTGTATCAACAAAATCAGACAAAAACCGGTCATGGAACATTTCGACTACAGAGAGCGTGTGTGACAGCAAAGCTATGGAAGCTATTTACTCGATTCCATGCATAACCCTATACTGTATACTTCATCAATCAATAAAAAATTTACAATTTTTAATTAAAAATGTGTTAAAAATTACATCTTGCATGAAGTTTAGTTTATAATTACAAAATAAAATTTTGAAATTATTTTACTATTATCAGATTATTTCCGCTTTTAAAAGAAGCTAAAAAATTTGATTATGTTCATGATCATTAAGAGCATGTTCTAGAATGAGAAGATTCAAAATCATTAAATATGTACTCAAAAGACTCGGACTTAGAGATAGAAGACTTTCCTCTGACTGAATTTGCAATATAATGTTTTTTGGGCGTGGTCTCTTAACTTTTATGTTGAAATTTGTTAAAAAACACTAATCTTATTTTTTTACAAGGTCCTAATCTTCAGAAATGATAGAATGCACTTAAATAAACATTATTTTATTATTAAATTAGTGTCAGAAATTCTTCAGTATCGAGATAAAATGAAATAAATGGAGTAAGTTGATTTATAGCAACTTTTGAAAAACAACTATTTTCGTAGTTGTCATTTTACGTTGCACAAATTAGTCTTTATTAGATAAATTAGTGTTTGATTGAAAATGCATCATTTTACAAATATTGAATTAGCAGACATACATCTGGCCTACGGAGCAGCTTACGGTACTACTAACGAAGCAAAGCGAATTTATGCGGAGCAGCATCCTCAGCATCACATTCCCTGTCATACATCATTTTCAAGATTGGATCACCGTATTCGAGACACTGGTGAATTCTAAGTAAAGACAATAGATCAAGTTTTTCAACAATTTGGAAATAACCTGAAAACAAGAACTCGTGCCATTGCCCATACGATGCATACAAACCACACATCTGTATGGAGGATATTAAAGGAATACCAGAAGCATCCGTTTTACATTCAAAAAGTGCAATCGTTAATTCCAGATGATTATCCCAACAGAGTTCAATTTGCCCAATGTTATTTGAATAAAATTTATTGACGAACCAAGATTTCCTAGGAGTGTAATATGGACAGATAAGAAATGGCTATTTTAATCCACACAATAGTCACATTTGGAGCGAATAAAATTCTCACGCCGTTCACAGGTTACACCATCAATGGAAGTTTTCTCTTAATTTCTGGACTGGGATTGTTGACAATTATGTAGTGGGGCCATATTTACTGCCTGCATGGTTAGATGGTAATGTGTATAGAATTTTTCTGAAACATACTCTACGATAATTGCTTGAAAATGTTCCACTTAATATTTGAAGAAGAAATATTGTTTTCCAGCATGATGGTGCACCAGTACACTTTGAATTAATTTGCCGAAATTATCTAAATGCACAATTTCTAAATGGATGGACCGGGAAGAGGGGGGCGATTTCTTGACCTGCACGTTCACCAGATATGACTTCAATGGATTTTTCTATTTGGGGTCATATTAAATCACTGGTTTATGAGGCACCTGTTAATACAGAAGAAGAGTTAGTGGCTCAAATTATTCTAGCGTTTGATGATATTTGTGAACATTCGCAGTTATTTCAAAGAATTCAGCAGTCAATTACCCATCGTTACAACTTGTGTATCGAAAATGGTGGTACTAACTTCGAACAATTTTTATAAAGTTTGATACGGTGTTATTTCTCAATAAAATGTTTCTTAACTTAACTGCTTCAATTTAGTAAGTTACTACTCTTTCCTGTTGTAATTCAGATTGTTCTTAAAGGTTTCCAGCTTATCTTGACACCAAGAAATTTCCGATTTATTAATAAAAAACGTTTATTTAAGTGCCCACTGTCATTTCTAAAAATTAGGAATAGTTATTCTGTGACACCCTGTAGAGAACTGATATTTTGTTTCTTGTCCTTGTTTATTCAACAATAAAGAATTCGTATCGTTGTTTTCTTAATTAGTGCATGAGCTCGATTTACTTGTTTTTGTTAAAATATATTATTTTATTTATTTTCATATTCATTGAGGTTTATTTCGAAGTCAATTTTTATTTTGAGTTTCTTTAAATTTTCCCATTTTTAAAATAATTTTTCTAGTTTATTCATTCGGAGAAAACTAAAAGAACAATTGATTAATTAAAAAACTAACACTAAACTAAATTAAAACAACAATTAAATTGCATACATTATATATGAGTAGAAAAAGATAGCAGTTCCTAAGTCTAACGAAATAATCCTGTATTTTTCTGTTCGCCTTTGAACCAACTGAATAATTGTTCACTTACAAAACGGACGGTACTTTTATCTTTTGTTGTAAAATGTACTATTTTTGATCATATATTTCATGATGCAGGAAATTTCCTAAATATGGAGTGCGATGAATGGAATGTGGAAGTGAAATGAATGTGCAAGAACACCATGATTTAAATTATACCGGTTGTCACAGTTAACAAACTGATTTTTATTTTGTTTACAATGCTGCCGAATAAATATTGGCAAGAGCATGTAATTAACTACAAAGATGTATATACAATTTAAATATGTAAATAAACAATTAGTTGGACAATGGTATAAGTTGTATATAAATACAATCTGCCTAAATAAACAATCGGAGCGTGCTTACAATTGTTTGTAGAAACAATCCTCATAAGTCACCCGGATCCCAGAATTGGAGTCGTGAGGCTATACCTGCGCTGGTTGACATTTTTTGTGTGACTTTTTTGTTCTTTAACATATAGGCAGAGGTAGCAATAGATTTTGTTTCGTGTTCAAAACATTTAAAACTGTTTGAGAATTTAAAATTCTTGGAAATGGGACTACTTGTTAGCGGATTGTTTTATGACAGAAACTGCAACGATAATAAATTACATGCTTTTATTTGGCCTTTACTGAAATCTGACAAATGCACTTAATTTGGGAAGGGATTTACTATAGACCTCTTGACATTAATTACCACATATTCATCCTTACGATTGCCGTTAAGTTAATGTTGTTTTAACTACATGAA
Source organism: Anoplophora glabripennis (assembly GCF_000390285.2). Classification (NCBI taxonomy): domain Eukaryota; kingdom Metazoa; phylum Arthropoda; class Insecta; order Coleoptera; family Cerambycidae; genus Anoplophora; species Anoplophora glabripennis. Next base: position 64,239 of record NW_019416903.1, on the reverse strand, counting down.
ACAGTTATATGTAATTAAGCGTAACAAAACAAAATGTTTCGTTTCAAAATATAAAATAAATTTATGAACATTTATATTTATTTTATTGAATTGAAGAATTGAATTTCAACCAGTATTTAACAACTATAATGTAAATCTTTCATATACTGATAAACCAAATTCCTTACGATATGATGCGCAGTGGCCAAGTAGTGGAATAGAGCCCATGTACGTTTACTACGATTTAGTTGCATTTCCATCTCATTCTATATCAATTGCACTCTATTTTTGTATGTACATGTACACATGTTCCCTAAGTCCATGTTACATCTTCAGGAGGTTGTCACTTGAATCATTTTGGACCTATAAGCCTTAATACATTAAATACGGAGTGTGAGTTTAATTTAAACAAATTGTTTTAAAGTATGAACAATGAATATGATAACTAGTTAAACTACTAACTACTAATTAAAATTAACTAACTAAAAATAAAATGTTCTAAAGGAAGTGTCAGATAATTTCTGTGTACGATTTAATTGAATTTTGATTTGTTTTATTACTTTTTACAAGAAGATTATTATAACGTTGTTTATAATTTGTGAAATGGAGGAAGTTAGAATAATTTGTATTATCTAAGATGAAATTAAAGTTGTGATAACTTTCTTGAAAAAAAAACTAACAATTTACTTAATATTTCACGCTCTAGAGGTGGTGTATTAATTTCATAAAACAGTGTAATTTCAGCAAATAATTATTAGGACAGTCTTTAACAATCGTGTTCTGTAAAGAAAGCAAAAACTAACAAAATCTATTCCAACACTGACGCCGTTCACACTTCTTTTTTCGGATAAGTTCTGAACAAGCCAGTTTATAACAAATTTATTTAGTTTCTCATTTATATCATGATACTTGATCGATATCTGCAGCGGTCTCGTGAATATTTAAAAAAAACAGCAGTAAAGAACCCCGCACAATCCTTATGGAAAGTGACTTTCGGCAAATTTTTTTAAACTTTGCCATGCGATAGTTCTGATCCGGATGATGGATCAAAAGTCTTAATGGGTACAAAGTGTGAAAATCCTTTGTTTTGGACCTACAGCCCATGAAAGCTGATTTCCCCCCCCCCCCCCCCCCCCCCTTACGCTGCATAGTAAGAATACAGCAATTATTCTTTCTTGTAAAATTACATTACATTAATAGTAAATGGACCTTGCCCGATTGATTAGAAATCTTTTTAAACTTCCAGTTCCGACCGGAAATAGCCTTTCACGGGAATCGGCTCGAGGTTAACTCCAAAGGTCATTTAGGTTTCAAAAAACGCATTTTATAAAATGTTTTAGAAAAAACTTTCACAATTTCCGGTGTTCAATCGCATAAAAAATATACTATTTTATTTGAAAAAAACTGACTTCCGGTCCGAATATGCACAATGTGGAAAATCACCAGATATACAGGGTGTAAGAAGTTTGACTGCTAGTACTTCAGCATGATATAGAGTAATCATAAATGAGCAAAAAAGTTGTATATTATAGGGGCGTAAGATTCACAGTTTTCAAAATACAGCGAGTATTAATATTGGGAAGTTTTCTCACGACGTGACAACAGCGCTTAACCTACTGATGCACACCACGTGTGCAGGCGGCAGACTTGTCCTATGGAAAAAGTGTAAACAACTATTATTGTGAAACATTTAGTAAATTTCAAGACAATTGTTTTTCAGTATAGTACGAAGATAGTGTTGTGCTTAAATTTTAGCTCGAATTTTAGTAATTATGAATCTCTTAAAACACGAACTTAACTTTTAATCAAACTATGTATTTGAAAAATTTGTAATTAAAGTACCCAAAGATTCAAGTCGTCCAAATAATCATACGTATTTAGGTACTTATCAAAAAGCAAAATTCAATAATTTTTAAACGTACAAAACAAGCTACAACATTTGCTCAAAATGTCCACCACCATTTTCGATGCATGCCCGACACCTTCGAATCCAATTTTCGCGCACTCGCTGGAAAACACTCAAGAAAAGGAAATAGTGCTACGCAAGATACCAACTGAATTGCATATTAACTGCCGCGCCGTTGTCACATTGCTTGATATAAATTTTATCGAATTTTATTACAACATTGATTATTTTTTAGAATTAAGCATACATAAGTTAAAAAAAGTGATAAACATTGTATTTTATGGTATTCTATACACGCAGTTATGTAAATATTCCTTAATTAATTGATCTTTGTACATCAAGTTGGAGACTGATAATTATTTTCTCGGAAATGGTTGAGTTTAGGACCCATGTCATATTAGGTTTTTTTGTTTCTTTTAATGTATTCTATTGTCTGTTAAATTTAAGGCAGTCACACTTCTAACAACCTGTATAAATGTAGATTAAAGGACAATATATCAAAAAAATATAACTTATTTACTAAGGTTATGGTCCCATTTCCCCCTTTAAGTCACAAATATATCTATTCAATAATTTTGTCTGAATTTTGTTACCACGAGTTTTTGAGGTCGCTGATTACGAATATGCAGTCCGAGTCCGAAAATTCCTGAACAAAAGATGGCGGATCCAATATTGTAGTATAACAACCCTAGGTTCGACAAAAAACAAGCAAACGTAGTTGTGGCCAAAAATATGTGATCGTCATAAGGACTACCTACGTTGTGGGTATCTATTTTTTTAATTTACCGGAAGGCGCTGGCTACTAACTTTGTAGAGGGGATGTATGGTTTAATTATATAAAACAAAAGCAGAGTAAATACACCTAATCTTTATTTACATACAATTCAAATTAAACATGTGACAAATAGAAAGAACAACAAAACATTAACAACCATTAAACATAAAAGGAGAGGGAAAGAGCATGGCAGAGAAACCCACGATCGTTGCTCTTACCACCCAAATATAAATACAAAACAACCGCTAACCAAAGGTATAAATTAAGAACCTTTGCTAATGATAAATAAGACCTGTCTCATTTAATGTGTCACTAAATGTCATCTGTTACCTCATATTAGTCATACACACTTCCAAGTAAAACTGAAGAGGTTTGGTGTTAGTTAGCCGGCAGAGCCGGAAGGTACTGGAGTCCCATACGGGAGGCAATCCAGCTATAGTTGAGATTTCGGAAGATCCTTCATAACACTGGAGTCCCATACGGGAGGCAATCGAGCTTAATCCAGATTCGTTCCGCACGGGCGAAAATGTTAGTAAACTCAACAAGGCTCGTATAGACGTGTGACATAAAGTGGACACAAGAAATCAAAGAACAACCTGATCTTGTTTAAAACAAGTTAAATGTGAAATAAAGAAGTCGTTATTGTACTATCTGGGCGGTCTCGACAAAATACATATTTGAACATGTCATAAATAATGAACAATCTTAAATAATAATTGTAACAATTTTATATTAGAAAAATATACGCCCCTAAGCGTAAGACAATGAAGGTTAAACATACACAGAATTATTATCATGAGACATCTATATTTTACGAACAACGTCATCATTACAAAAACAAGTTAGCTGTAAAACAAAGGAGTTATTATTGTAATGTCTGGGCGCCCACACAACATATATATACATATATATATTTTAACATGAAATAAATAATGAGCAATCGTTAATAATAACTATAATAATTTTACCTTAGAAAAATATATGCCCTAGAGCATAAAGCAATGGAAGCTAAACATACAAAGAATTATTATCATGAAACATCTATAACCATCACAATCACAAAATTACATAGAACAATTAACAACAAAGTACTTAAAGAATATTACCTGCTAACAAATACCGGTTAAACACTTAATTTTCCACTTCTATATTTTTCACACTACACTGATCGTCTTGCTTTTCACTCCGCGCTGTTCTCACTTCAACTGCCTATCTTCAACTAACTATTTAGGCTTCCTTCCAGAATTTCCTACCTAAGTGCTTGTTTTTTGTGCTTCCTTCTATCGACCGTTAATATTACTTTTTCATTGTTATACAACACCCATGTAGCAGGTGACGTGGAAGTTGATAAGATAAGTACGGTTTTGCACAATATGGCGGATGTATAAATTGAAAAACTTTAAAAATTTGAAGATTATTGCTGAAACTTGTTACTCGGTGGTTATCAAAGTCACCAATCACAAATATATTTAATTTGGAAATTCTTAAATCCAAAATGGCGGATTCATTATGGTGTATTGAAACGTACCAGAGAAATTGGTATTTACCACCCAAACCAAAGCGTTATGTATGTCTAAAAAATTGAGCTAAATATTTGAATAAAAATACAAATTTAATTCAAGTAGCAAACTGTTTCAAATAAATTTTAACTGGCACTTGCAAGGTTAACAAACTACACCCTTTAGTTAGAAAGAAGAATTTCTTAATAAAAACCTTATATTCGCGATTGGCGACTTTGAAAACCACCGAGAAACAAGTTTCAGCCACAATCTTCAAATTTTGAAAGCTTTTCTGATTTTTACATCCGCCATATTGGATCTGCCATCTTTTGTTCAGGAATTTTCGGATTCGGACTTTAGATTTGTAATCAGCGATAACAAAAACCCACGGTAACAAAATTCAGGCAAACATATTGAGTAGAAAAATGTGTGTCTTAATTGGGTAAGTGGGACCCTGATCTGTAGGTGGTTTCCAACCCTTTAAGGACCCTTTGAGGAGGATATGTTGTCTAACCTACATTTATTCTAACCTACATTTATATAATTAGTAGAATAAAATACAATGCTATGAGTTTTCACCTTGTTTTTCACTAAGAAAAAAAGTTTTTAGAAAACAATTTTTTTTATTTGAAAAAAATATTTCTACTCTACTTTCTTCACGTATTTCACACAAATATCTATTATCAGAATAAATGATTTTTAAACGTTACTCTTTGTTAATTAAATTGACAAATGCGAACTAGACTTAACAGTAAGCGGGCTATTGTTTGGCCTACCCTATACATATGAAATATCTGGGATCCAGGTAATGTGAAGTTATGAGATGGTCCAGATAGGAGAATAATATTAATTTGGTAAATTTGGTTGCCGCACAGTGGCAGCGTTCTCGCACCAAAACGATCAGTCTCAGCACACTTGATCTTATCAGGCAATATTAGATTTAAGTGGTGTCGTAAAATAGTGGATTTGATAACTGGGCCCGAAATTTCAACATGTTTTCAGGTACGTCCACATTCTTTTTATTTTAGTTTAATAATACAAGCCTAAATGGCTTCTGTGTAATAAATGCCAATTAGGTGGAAATTATACACAAGATCTTTGTTTATATTGTTAGTCGTAAACGTTGTTTCTTGGGCGGCGGAAAAGTAGATGAAGAAATATTAGGATGAATGTATATAAATAAGATCGGTAAAGTTTATTATATAAATTGGGTTACGATTGTTCGGTCATCTTTAAGATTATTAAATTATGATTTTATGAGTTGTTAACATATTTTTTATAAATAGTCGGCGAAAATTTTGTCGCTCCGTGCGTCTGTCAGCGGCTTCGGAGAGAGATTGGGCATGCGTCGCCGTCGTCTGTAGGAAAGGGATACTTTGGCGGCAATCTTCTCACCTGGGTGGCTCGAGTAAATTTGGAAAGATGCGTGAAATTGTATTTTTCTCGTGAGATCGGAGGGGTACAACGCTTTGTCGCATGCATAGCTGCATCGTTTAGAGCGCCTATGGCGTCAGGGTTTTCTTGTTTAGAGCGCCTACGGCGTCAGAGTTTCCTTGTCGTCCTGGTGGGAGAATTTTCGAAAGGTAGATGGAATTCTGCGTAGTCAGAAGTGCGTCTTTGATGATTCTGGCGGCAATCGTGACGTCTGCGGAATCTGGGCGGGGAATATTGGAAAGATAGGCGAAATTGTAGTTGTCTATCTAACATGAGTGACCCTGCGTACTACATCAGTACATCAGTCATGAGGCTTGTAGTCATTTATGAAAGTTATGTGTATTGTATAATCTAAATACATAGGCAAAATAAATTTTCAGACTAGAAAAATTTAGAGTGAGATATAATCTACAAAATATGTTACAACTTAATTGCCAGTACTACTCAATACCCACTGGCTCAAAGCAGTGCTTTATACTTAAAGGTTGAGAGCAACCTATTAATCTATGACAACTATGAAAGAGTGACTGTTTACTGGACATTGCGAGTGTAATTCGATGCTGACTGTAACTTGTAGTCCGCATGGTAGTTACTTTCATCAATATCATTAATTAAAAAGAATATACAAAATTGTGATTCAAAAGTCGATTCATAATTAGTTTTTTAAAATAAACTTTAATAGTTGTGTACGCCGCCACTTGTATTACAAATATGTACATGAATTGTAGGCAACCTATAGCGCATGTGAAGGGAGATAGTGCGGGTCAACGGTGAAGAAGCGAAGGGGGTCAGTTTTTTTCTGCATTTGGAGACTACATATGTAAATTTGAATTTTTCTCATCGCTGGAAGCCATCAACAGTCTATTTATTTTTGTGTATTTCATTTATCATTATTGATTACTGCTTGAGTTTTTTGCTAGGTTACTTGTTAAGTACTGTTTGTATGGCGAACACCCACTCAACAAAAGTAACTCGCGACGAAGGGTGTGGAATTGTGTATGCACTGCTACTAAAGTGCCATTATTTGAGGTTACACTAGCTTGTCCAGCGACGGAGTACGAAAATTACTAAAAAAGATTTAAAAAAAGTAAATAATAAGTTTTTACAACGGAATTTGAAAAAATAAACTGATACGTGTTTCTAAAGGTCAACGGAAGCATCTGTATAAATATGACCCACACACAAAGTTACACCCTGTATGAATGTTATAAGGACAGTTTTTATTTTAAACATCACACTGTATACTAAGACTATTAATATTACCTAGCTAGACTATTGAAATTGGTAATTAGTTTATCATATTTATTAATATATTTTAGTGACACAGACTGTTTCCAGATATGACTGCGATACTGTGATGCAGCATTGTTTTTTTTGGAAATATTATTTTGTATTTTTCATATGTCATGGATAATGTTTATTTTGATAAGATAACGTTTAGCAGGCTGTGTAATACAATATCTATATTTGAAAATTCTGCTTAGCAGTATCTAATGGTTTATTCAAGTTTTTTTCCATATAACCTAAGTAATTAAGGCAAACATGTAAAAAATATCTTACATTTATTTTAAATAAATTTTTCTTTTTCGTTTTGAAGTAAAAGAACAATTCTATTATTTTAGCTACACTGTACTTATCATGGAACTACATATGATTAATCTTTTACGTTTTGATGTGGAAAAATAATATGTTTTACTACCACTGACATGTTGGCCTATTACTGTTTCAATGGATAGATATTGTAGTGAAGCTTTTAAGATTACTAAACTTTCGGCTACTGCAATACCCTAATCTCTGGAATTTAATCATGTTTCTTTCTTCCTTCTATGCACCTCTCGGAGTTAATTGAGACAGAGACAAATGTATGCTTACTTGCTATCATACATCCTGATAATGTAGGCGGATGATGTGGTATATGTGACTTCTTACTATGTTTAATGGTACGTCAAGACATTAACAAAAGTGGAGATCATTAAATTTCGTAGTCTATTGACGACAAAGACCGATTTTCGTTTATGAACAACTCGGAATTTATAATTTTGAAATTTCGGTGGCCTAACGATGTGATAATTTCAATTCAATTTATTACAGCGTCCATTTAGGTTTATACGCTTTATGCTAATTATACAATTAATGAGATTCTTAGGTTCTCTCTACCTGTCTTTATTTAGAATTCTTAGAATCGGGTTTAAAAAATACTCGGTGTCCGGTCTTTGTGTTATTTTATATTCTATTTCGTATTAAACAGAATACCAGGGCTTCGTAAGTGTCTGGATAATTAACAAATTTTTCACGTTAAAGCTGGCATATTTATAAGTTACCAACATTTATTTAAACAGTATTTTTTAACATTAATTCGACATTCCATGTGAGCCGTCGGTAAAACGTTAAACTCAAACATACCAAGCTAATATCTCCACTTAATTCCTTAAAAGTCTTTAGATGCTACCAGTAATTATTCCATTAAACATCTGCTTATCTCAACTAACAGAAATTGATACTGGATAACATGAGAAGATCGTATATTAACATAATTTGACACGATTACTAAATAATTCACTTAACCCATTACATCTATCTAAAGGCATTTAATAATGTCTCACAATTCTGAAATTGCAGAAAAATTTATTTTTTTATTTCCGCATTAACAGATTAATATTTTAATTAAATATCTACGATTATTTGTTATACTTAAAGTTCACACAGAAAAAATTAGACGTGATTTTAGATGTCATTAAAAATATGTTCGATGAGATAATACAGGGTTTTACAGTTTTACACATATTCTTTGAGTGAAAATCATGGAATTTTTCTTATACCGTTTGTAGATTGCAGGTGCCAAAATTGCAATTTTAAAAAAGATGTTGTCTTTTAAGATATTCATTAGAAATTCTGCACAAACTACTTTATATTGACACATCTTTTATGCTATCTTGGTCAAAAAAATCATTGCGAGAACAGGAAAAAGTGTTCATAGTACCACCTAACTTTTTCTAGCGCACGCTTATTATTATAGGATATGTTTTATACACGATATATTTTTATTTAGAGTTTGGTTTACAAGATGTTGTTACTCTTTTAAGTATGTGTTTTTTTTTTTGTATTAGACTATGCTCACGAATTGGCATTTCTAAAAAAATGTATATTTTGACGCATAGGCCTTACTGAGTAATTTAAAACTGCAATTTGTCTTTGAATCTAATAGATAAGCAAACATGCTAATATAATTTAGAACCTAAATATTAGAGACAATCTATTTTTGTATGATAACCAGTTCAGGTGTATTAAACACTGACAGTGAATTCAGTTCATGGAATCTGAGAAATTATTAAAGTTAAGAAAAAACTGATACGATTTCGAGTTCGATTTTCAAGACAAATTAAACTGTTGAATTAGATATTTGGTATCTTCATTTGTGTTCAAGTGGCAGAGCATTAATGATATTTGAAATATTTTAGATTACCATTGCCATTAATTAAGTTAAAATGAAAATAATAACCGCTATATATGAATCAGAATCGAATGATATTGTTTTTTTTTTACTAAATTTCATGAGTACGAAACTTTAAAATAAACATATTTAGTATAAACATGACCCCCTACTCAAAGTTGCATCATATACAGGGTGTTTCGCATAAGACCCGACACAGAGCAGTTATATTTGAACTTAGAAAAACCAAATTTGGTACACGGTGTGAGTGTACCAAGAGCATCAATCGACAGTAATTAAAGTTCAATTGAAGTATTCTGAAAGGGTTGATAAGAGATTATGCAATCAAATATGTTCAATTATTACTTTATTTTATGGGGAATTTAATTCTAAAATTTTTCTTACTCTTGTTAGTTTTCAAAATACTTTGTCGTTTTCAACAAAAACACGAATAACTAATAATACCTATTGTAGCTGTTATTTAAAATAATCGAAAATTCAAAAGTTGACTTCAAAAGCTAAGTTAAAAACAATCAGCAGTTATTGGATTGGACTTCAATTTTCCACGAAGAATAAATTTATGCCTGGGAGAAAACGCTGATCATTTTGAACAATTTCTATAACTTATCAGCGCAAATTGTATTATTTCTGTTTTTCTATTAAATTAATTTTATTACATCTTTCTTTCCGATCGTCAAGTTTGATTTTTAAATTTATAGCCAACTTTTGATATGATATGAACTGTCTATATCGCATGATATACAGGGCGATTCAGAACTTATTGAAACAAAATTTTTTGAATGTACAGGGGGCTCTTAAAAATACAATTGAACCGTGGGATATAGGCGTACGCATTATTTATTAAAAAACAACAAATTAAATTCACCAATACACCACCATAAACACCAACGTATAGGAATTAATTATGCAACATCCGCATGACAACAAAGACAACAATATACTAACGTGACGTGCACGTGAAAAGCATTCCGACGCAACGGCTCACGCATGTCTCGGTTGACCCGCTTGGCACGCCATTGAATTGCGGCTCTCTCTGACAGCTCTACTAGCAAACTTTACATGAATATATCTGGCGTCAATGTATAGTATAATTTGTGTAAGACAATTTTCCATAAATATGATATGATATAATTATAGAGGGTATGTTTGGTATTACTTTATTCTTGTGAAGTAAAATATTATTTTAATACCGTGTTTACTTGCAAACGAAACCTTTATCTATATCTGCATTTACTTAACCGCTAAACAAATTTATGGTTTTGCATGAAAAAATCTAACTCTTGCACGCAAAATACTGTAAGAATTTATTAATACTGGACATAAATTTATAGGTTTTGTATGCAATATAAATAATATAATATTATGAAGGTAACTATATAGCCTACCAAGTTTTTAATTACAGATATGACAAAAAACATATGCTAATAAGCACTATAAATTATTATTAAAGCATAAAATACACCTGAAGTCAGTCAATAATTATGTAATTGCTACTTAAGTTTATTAAAATAATAGTATATCGCAGAACTGCGTGGTTAGAAAGGGTTTGAAATAGGAATAAAATCATATTTTTAACTACTGAATTAATTAATCTTTCCATACATTTAGTTCTGAAGATATTACCTTTACTTTAAAAATAATGTACCTACCTATTATTTAAAACAGACAAGTTTTTGGACACCTGAAAATAAACTGATTAAATATTTTGTTGTCTTTCTGTTTATGGAGAGACAGGAGATAGGAATTTCTATTTTAAGCAAACATTTCCTATGAAAAGGAATTGAAAAACGTTTAGTAAAAAAGAGTAATGTTTAAATTCAGTTTTATTTGAATCTGATCAACTGTTTTGAAGTTATATTAAAATAGTCTGGTTTTATCCCTCCTAGGAAGGAAAATGTTGAAAGGCAGTTTGTAATTAACTCTTTTCTTGTAGGTATAATCTCATCGATGCTTTAGTTTTCCATGTCTTCCAACAATCTCTTGCGCCCCATGGTGTTAGCTTTTGATATATTGATATACATTAGTTTTAATCTGTATTCTGTTCGCTTCTTTCTCGAATATTATCCGAAGAGATGCTAAGTTATGGAAGATTTCCAAATCAGCTGATTGCTCCATTTATCGCCAGACACATTTGCCACTAAAATATCGATCCATACCAACGTAGTTGTTTAGGATCTACACTCCAAAATTCCAACATTCCTTTTGCAGCTATTTAATCCATACATTTTCAAGAATTAATAAAGGCATTACGACCTGCATATTGTGATATTATTCCAAGCAGAAAACTGTTATCAACTACTATGTTAGATGCAGCATATGATAGAGTGGTTCATAATGTAAAAACAACGCTGAACTCAGAATCGGTGTGTCTTATTGATCGATGGAAGAATACTAATAGCAACGCGAAAACAGTTGTTTGTTTATTACATAATGCGGATGGTAGCAAGGCATTCTTAAATGCTTGGGACCTTTCTGGAATTTCAGAAACTGGCGAGAAGTTACCTGAAATAATTACGGAATCTGTGGATATTGCAAAGCAAATGTATGATACATCAATCTATTGTACTGTGTCTGACAACGCAAGTGCTATGGAAAAAAACATTTATTATCCCACAGAATATGGCACAGCAATTGCAGTAGCCACACTGCGAATTTGCTTGCAAAAGATATTGTAAATAAAGATTTAACAAAAAACGTGACATTAGTGTTGACTGAATTTAAAAACTGCGACTTTGAGAAATAAATTTTGGAAATGGGAGGTCACAGAATCAAGTTGCCTTGCGAAACGAGGTGGTGCACCTATAGATATTCATACAAGTCTTTATTAAACAATTTAACATTTATGAAACAAATTACGGCAAAGGCAAGTGATGGAAATCGTAAAGTTAAGACGGAGGTTGCAAAATTAATATTTGACGATAATTTTTTTGAACAGGTACAAGGAAGTGTAAAATTTTTCGATCCTATATGTGAATTGATAAATGTTTGTCAGAAAGCTGATTGCTCAGTGGCCGATGCTACTGAATTATGGTTAAATTTACGTATACCCCTTAAATTTCGAAAAACATTCAATGAAAATTTAGAAAGTCGATGAAAGTTGGCATTGAATATTTACGCTTTAGCAGCATTCTACTTACAGCCCTACTATAACAGTAATAAACTTTCTGTAGATCAAAAAAAGACGTTCATCATTTTCTACTTAAAAAACTGGACAATGATGGGATTGAAGATTTGGATACTTTTAAATGACGAAAGGGCATTTTTAGCATTTTGCTCCAAAAAGACATAAAAAAGCCTTTGGTATTTTGGAGAATGGCAAAACCAATGCATCAAAATTTATCTTCATTGGCAATCAAACTTTTGCAGATACCTGCATCGTCTGCACAAATTGAAGCATCATTTTCGAACTGGGGTAATGTTCATACAGCTATCTGAAATCGACAGACATTTGAACGCTCAAAAAAATTGATTCATATATACTACTCATTGAAGATAAAAGAACTTCAGTATTCTAAATTTATTTATGAAAAGGAGGATAGTGATGCAGCGGATATTTAATAGGAAATTAAAGGAAATTAAAAAAAAAAATTATAAATAGAAATTGACCAAAAAAATATCAAGTTAATGTAGGGTTGAAGTCCGAAAGTTGGTTGAGGGTTTGCTTAAAGAATACACTTAATATTATTCAGTCCTGCTAAGTAAATCAATTGTTTTATACAAACATTTGACAATTTATGGTGACTTGACATTCTTGACAATTATGTGTTAATTTTAGAATAATTTTTAAATTGGTTAAAATTTCACAGTTTTATAATTTAATCTCAAGTTAAAAGCTTTGAAAGCTTGACAATTAAATAATACAAAATGTTCTATAAATTAAACCTTCAACCAATCTTCTGACTGCAACCTATTTTTTAAGTTTTGAATACATTGTTTATTTTTCGTTACTTATTTTAACTACCAATAATGTTGATGAGTATGTTATTATACACTTGTTAAACAATTTTAAAGAATAAAGTTTTATTTTATTTAATTATGTATTTTTATAATGGAGTATTTTCTTTCAATCGAAATGAAAACTTTCATTTTTGTATACTTAATATATATTTTTTTATATTTTTTAAAACAAAAATTATTATAAAAAAATTATATAAATATATAAATTAAGACAGTCAGTAAAAAACAGTTTATTTAATTTTAAAATTTTAGTCTCCATTCGTGACCTCATTAAGTGAAAACTAGGGAATATATTATATAATACTCGTATATGTATAGAGATACATATACCAATAAATATACATAATATTTAGTTTGAGAAAATGCAATAAAAAACATTATCTTGTGCCTCTGCAAATATTTACAGAAATATGTTACCATTTATCGTTTATTGAAAAGCTCAGCTCTATACAGTGTAGGAAAGTACCGATGGTCTATCAGAAGTTACGTGAGAGCGATAAGTAAGCCATAGAAATCCATGTGATAGACAAGGATGGCTATAATGAAGGCGTCTAATAGTCAACGCCCATTTCGCCCTTCCACAAATAAGAAGTGGATCTTATTTGTGGATTTCATACCAAACTTAAGACTATCAACCAACCAATTTAGACAAAATAAGGGTTTTATGATTATAAATATGCACATTTTGAAAAAATATGTATCTACCAAGCCGCTTTTTATTTTTTGATGTCATGTAACTTATTAATTTTTGAATAAAATTTTCCTTCTGATATTTTGATCAGCAGATAAATAAAATATTAAATTACACCAAACTAAAATCATGATACTACAAAAAAAAATAATGAGACACACTTTTTTTTTCTCGTGAATTCTCGGCATATTTTGTTTGATCTTTCTCGGTTCATACATTTTTTTATAGATGATTGTGATAGGTAGGTACTTTTCCAAATTCCAAATTTTCAATTTTTTTTTTTTGCAAGAATCACGAGTTACAGCCTTACGAAATTCTTTTTTTGAGGTACATACCTACCACACCTTTTTCTAGTTTTGAGGGTTTCTTAATTGTTGACATTGTCTACATTGTCGACTCTTCCAAATTAAGTCTTCATCTAGATCATTGTCTACGCGTAGACAATTGCATTGTCTACGTCGACATTGTCTACCCGCCCATCCCTGAGAACAAGCCATATCTACTTACTAGGTAGCTGATCATCGGATTATAATTTCCGGATGAATCTTTTGTCTTCGTAATTGATTCGAATTGCTCCTCAAGTCGGGCTTGTTGAGAAAAAGATTAAATCCTTTAAATACTCCACTTATATGATTAGTTAATGATTGTAGTTTAAGCGATGGCAGTACCTCAGCTACTAGAATTTCATTTCAAGGGTCTTATTTAAAAAATGAAGTTGATGATGGTCCTGGAGAGGCGAAACGTTACATATAAAAATTGATTATGCCATTCGATAGAGGGCAAAAAATGGCCATGAGAAAGTGTTCTTCTTTTTTCAGTATTAAAGAGTTGTCTGAAACAAGGCTAAAATGAAACAAAAACGAATTTCCAAAATTTCGGTTTTTTCAAATATTTCGAAAACTATTTTTTAGAGGCATAATGTTGGTCCCCTGATTATGCAACTTTGCTCCCATTCAAGTTATTTCTTTTCTCTTACCGTTTCCGAGATCCCTGTAGTGAAAAACGAATTTGTATAACAGCCTGTATAACTATTATTAACGTAAACCATAAATATTCATTACATGCTGAAAATGAGATATTAATGTACAAAAAATAAAATAAACCTTTAATACAAGTAAAAGTAGACATTATAAATAACCATAGGAATATAGGTTCAGAGTCGGCAAATATCATCATTTTGGGAGTTCTCCTTCTATAACCAAAAGAAAAGATAAAAATGTGATAAAGTGTCTTCTTTTGAATCCGATTTTCGAGAAAAATTTGTTTAAAAGATACCGGGAGATTTACTTTTTGAGAGTGTTTTCTTATAATGAATATTCTTTTATGTATGAAAATCTTTGATTTTTGTTAAGAATTGTTTTAATCATATTTTAGGATCCATTGACTTTTCTTTTTACGTAACATAATTTAAGTGTGTTGACAAAATACGTATTTTACTTATATTTCAAGTACATTCGTTTTAGTATTTAAAACAATTTCTATACAAAATGAACTAACAATCACACTAAAATATTACTCTACGTACAATATTCTTTGCCAGTCCTAATTATTCTACCTGTATATTTACATCCCTGAATTGGTTGCAATAGAAGAAAGTTATACTGTATTTCTAAGTTTTATTGTCACTTGTATTTTCTGGTAATAATTCATAAATGTTTGCTTTATTGCCATAGGTACTTTGAAATATTGAGCATTATATCATTACTTCAAGCAGAGGCGGACTGGCTAAATGAACAGGCCCGAGAAACATTCATCAAGTGGTCCGTTTTTTGAAAGTTTGAGAATTTATTTTATTTTAAATAAGCTCTTCGTGAATGATTTATTTGAAATATTTGAAAAAGTTAGCCATAGATAATTTGATATTGTTTTAAAAATAATTAATCTCACAATTTGTTTGTAGATAAAAATTAAAATCTTAAATTAAAATAATTTAGATTTTTTTAAAATGGATAAGTAGTAGTTGGAAGGTATGAGAAGTTAAAGCATTATTCTTTTTAATAAATAAATAATCATTAAAATATATACTTTGTATCAATCGAAAATATTGTGTTGTAGAGCTAAGTATAATCTAAAAATTCCAATTTAATATAAAAGGAGATTTTTTAAAAGTGTATTTTTTAAAACTAATTCATTAATTATTTACTATTTCAAAGTGCTAAACGATCTCTTACAAGCTACTTGTGTAAACGATAGAGATAATACGTATTTATATGCTACTGATGCAAAGAGAAATACGTTCGTCAATAGATTATATCTATTTAAAATTCTGTAACAACATATGATGCAGTTTTTACATGGCTCATGTTTCTTTTTATTTTTTCCTTTATATTTCTGCTGAGTTTCATCAGTTTCATCTTCTGTTATTTTAGTCCAGACGGTATCTGTTTCAAAAAGCCATATTTGGGTGAATCGTATATCCACGGAGATTTTTGGCTTTTTGGCTTTCAAATATCACTAGAAATGAAAATTTTTCTATGCGCATAAAAATAAACGTGAGCTTAACTTTTGGCGGCACAATATGTTAAAAAAATTCGAAAAATGTCATATTTTTCTTCCTATTCAATTATGTATCTTTTCAAGAGTTGATTTTAGGCGAAAATGGAAGAGGAAAAAAATGTTTGTAATTAAATTTTTTACAAAACATGACTAGTTACAAATCGAATGAATCATGATTATTATGGTAAAAATCGAAAAAATCGCAAAAATGGGGTTAAAAAACAATACTTTTTAGGGAATTTTTTTGGGGTATTTAAATTGGGTATAGGACCTTTATACTTGGCTCAAGAAAACTTCATGTTATGTAGAATCATCACACCAAATTTCATCAAAATCGGTTCGATAGATTTTGCATAATAATTTTGCAATCCAGATTTTGAAAAAAAAATTGCAAATTTTCAAAATTTTGCACAGCAAAAACCAAGGTCCTTAGATACTTGAAAATTTAATCACATATCGAAGGGCTCTCAAGCTTTCAAACTTTTTTTCGAATCCGTCAATTAGGAGAGCTCTGGCGCTTGTTTAAACATTGGTCGAATTTTTGTACTAAAAAACAATTAGAATAACTTTGTGAATATTCAATCAAATCAAATTTTTTAAAGCAGGTTTTAAAAGTTATTGATTTTTTATAATTAATTTATTAATTAAAAATAATTTCTTTTGTGATTAAAGTATAATTCAAATATTATTTATTGTTTAAAATATAAGCAAATGAGAAATTAACTCATTATATTACTAATTTTCGTCATATTTTGAAAATAATTGGTGTTTAAACAATTTCAGAATATTTAAATAAATTTGTTTTTGATCTTTGATAAACCGTATATAAGTTTATGAACTTACCTTTGATACAATAGAAAAATAAAGTTGACAAGTAAAGGAAATTTAAAGATAAATAACTATTGAACTGTTGAAAGACCAATAACGATAGGCATTTGAAACCACCCGTACAATTTTCTTGAATTTCTCGCTTGCATAAATAACTTTAAACACGTTTTAAAGTAGGTTGCCAATGAAGAAAAGTATTGTAATCTCAGACCTTTCAAAAATTTAGCCCGGATATCCTAGTACATTTAGTGTAAATGACGGTTAACTTTGATCGGCTATAACTACGCAACTAATTGACCAATCGATCTATTTTTTTTAAAGAAGCGTCTTTCCAAGAACTTTTAAAACCTGCTAAAAAATTTTGATTTGTTAGAATATTCAGTTATTCTAAATGCTTATAAGTACAAAAATTCGACCAATATCTAAACAAGCGCCAGAGCTCTCTTAATTGACGAATTCGAATGTTTCAAAAAATGTTTGAAAGCTTGAGAGCCCTTCTATATGTGATTAAATTTTCAAGTATCTAAGGGCCTTGGTTTTTGCTGTCCAAAATTTTGAAAATTTGCAAATTTTTTTTCAAAATCTGGATTGCAAAATTATTATGCAAAATCTATCAAACCGATTTTGATGAAATTTGGTGTGATAATTCTACATAACATGAAGTTTTCTTGGCCCAATTTAAATACCCCAAAAAAATTCCCTAAAAAGCATTGTTTTTTAACCCCATTTTTGCGATTTTTTCGATTTTTACCATAATAATCATGATTCATTTGATTTGTAACTAGTCCTGTTTTGTAAAAAAGTTAATTACAAACATTTTTTCCTCTTCCATTTTCGCCTAAAATCGGCTCTTGAAAAGATACATAATTAAATAGGAAAAATATAACATTTTTCGAATTTTTTTAACATTGTGCTGCCAAAAGTTAAGCCCACGTTTTTTTTATGCGCATAGAAAAATGTTAATTTCTAGTGATATTTGAAAGCCAAACAGCCAAAAATCTCTGTGGATATACGATTCACCCAAACCAAAACAGATACCGCCTAGTCTATTTCTTCACTTCCACTTTCATCACATTGACGTGTTTCATACTCGTCCAATGGAGTTTGTACAAGTTTTTTCCACTGGTGTGCTAAACTTGTTAATTCATCTCTTAGTTTTTGAGGAGTTATTTCTGGTTCATATATGACCAATTTCTCACACAGTTTGTTAAAAACTGAAGCTTCTAAGCCTCAGATCACATGTAATTGTCGGCCAAGGTGAAGTCGACATTTCTTATTTTACTGCCCTAGGTGTGTAATATATACTTTTTTTTCTTTTTTTTCCAATTTTTTTTTTTTTTTTTTTTTCGAATTTATTGCTCAAAATTTTTTTCAATTTTTGTTTTTCAAATTTTTTTTTTCATATTTTTTTAAATTTTTATTGGAATTTTTATTTCAAAAATATTTTTCATCCTTGTACAGCGCAGACCGGCCCAAAATGACCGCGGTCCATCGGGAAACCTCCCGAGTTCCCGCATAGCCAATCCGCCTCTGACTTCAAGAGTTAGTTATTTGAGAGCAAAAGTCTAGACTACTTTAGATATTCATCACTATCATCTAGGACTTATATTTTTCCCAAGTAATGGCTTTCTTACAAGCTTTCATGTTGCCAAATTTTATTTTTTATTATCTGACTCTGTTATTCACTTCCAAACAACTTGATGAACACGCAAACACACAGCCTTTTCTTCAACAGAATCATTTGCAACTAAAATCTGATCACCACAGAGATTGGAATGCATTTAGGAGATATATTTTTATTTTTGACAAAAAGAAAATACCTATTTTTTGTACTATTTCTTTAATTAAATTTCGGGACAAGCTTTAAGTAAACATTGTAGTCGCTTCATCACTTAAGATTAAACGGCTTCCTGTGAATTAGTGGGTGATTGATTAGTGTGGAGTATGTTGCACGGTATCGCATCAAAAAATATTACTAGACGATATTCTAGAAATCTTGTAGCGGTGACAAAAGATACTCAAAGTTATAAATGGTACGATTCTAAAAGTAAATTAGTGAGAAAATAGTTCCCATGACCTAGAAGAATCCCACCGAGAAAAAGAAAAATTGATAAATTATGTAGTCATCGGTAGAAGTTATTCTATTGTTGATATTTTGAGCCATCGGAATTCAGATGAAGTCTAACAGAGCGCTTTACCGAGGACATCATCCTACATGACAAAAACACAAAGCCACCGTTTTCAATCATGCGCGGCCCACTCGCGTCCGGATAACGAACAACAAAAATGAAAATTAATTAAAGCATGTTCTGCGCTGCCATTCCTGAACTGTACAGTGAAATGAATGGATTAGAGGAGTAGAGAGAACAATGAGCGATCGGGGTCCGTGTGACAATACATGATAGATAGGCGCGATTCCATCTCTGGACTGCCGCTCTACGGACAGATACCGGCCGGATAGCGACCGGCAACAATGGGCTCATTTATTTATAAGCGGGTTACTCGCGCTCCTGTCCCAACTTAACTAATTATACCATAAGCACAGATATATGATTTTTCAATACATATATTTGTCACTAATATACGTCAGCATGGATTTTGGAAAGGCAACTCGCCTACGGTATTTCCACTTTGGTGGTATCCTTTACATTTTCCGGTTAGCTTCGCTGGCAATGAATGATGAATGAATATTATACAGTGTTTCCTAAAAGGTATGTAATATTTACTTTCTTTTATTTTTGCATTTAATTGTTAAATCGTCTCATGATCAGTTCAAATAAAAGTAGTATTCAAGGTTGTCTTGAATTTTAAATAGGAGTGAGTGTTTTTTGCAAATAAGTCAGTGATCTTTATAATGGCAATCTTCCCTAATCTCCTAATTCCAAAGTTGGCTATTACAATCCAGGAATACCACCATCTTTATTTGGAGCAACTTAGGATCATACATTATTATTATATCGGTTGGTAGCTAAGTTTTTCTTATTCCTGCCCTTATATCTGACATTTTAAAAGCTCGGTTTGCAAGCTTCTGTGGCAGCAACAATTTCCCGTCTGATCGCTTCGTGGTGCGTTTAGATTTTTGATATTTCGAAAAACTCTTCTTCAGAAGAGACTCAGAAACTGGATATTAACAGTTATTCTTTGATTAATTCTTTCTGTAAATCTATATTATTTTTTACTGTGACATTTTACTGAAAATATGTAAGTATTTTTAAAGCTAAATCTGAAAAGTATATTATTTGCAATTTTAGTTAGTTGAGTGACATTTTTTTTAGTTCATCATAGAGGTGATTGTACATCACTGACTTTTAGTATTCTCTGGTGCCGGACAGGAGATTAATAATAATTAACAGTGACATTTACTACACCACACCCTCTATCTTTATAAAGAGGCATTTTGGTACAAAGGTTTATTTGATCAATTATTTTGTTTTGGCGTGAAGTTGCGGCAATTTTTTTGCACCTAACTATGACTCACACTTAGAGTGTACTATAATTCAATAAACATATAAATCTAAATAAAAAAATCTAGATAAAGGAACGAATACATTGAAAATAAATTTTTCGAGACAAAATTTCTGAATCTGGTTCGGGCTGAGGCAGTACAGTATTGGGGGTCATGAAGGCTTGCAAAAAAATGTAATAAAATTACCATTAAAAAAAAATTAAGTTGATGATGTTCCTGAAGAGACGAAACGTTATATATAAAAATTATCAATAGGTTTATGCCATTCCAGAGAACGCAAAGAGTTGTCTCAAACAAGGCTGAAATGAAACAAACACGGATTTCCAACATTTCGGTTGTTTTCAAATATTTCGAAAACTAATCATGTTAGCCTTGATTAGAGGCATAATGTTGGTCTCCTGATTACGCAACTTTACCCCCATTTAAGCTACTTCTTATCTCTTACCGTTTCCGATATCCCTGTAGTGAGTAGCGAATTTGTAGCAGCATATATGTTTCAGTATGAGGTTGAACTTTGTCAAGACGACTGCGGTTGGTATCTTCAGAATAGCATTTACAGAAAATCAACCCACACGAATATGTATTGGAACATTGAGTCTCACCATCATCAGGCCCAGATACAGTAAAGCATACCATATATGAGCCACAACATTTGGGCCAGGAATTATATCATCCACGATAAGCTTTCAGACGAAATTAATATACTAACAGCAATATTGAACAAGTTATCAGTAGAACACTAAAGACCAGAAAAAGGAAGAAAATCAGGAAGCAATCTGTCTTCTTTATATCCAAATATGTACAGATAAGATAGACCTCTTAAAAAATAATAACACCTCAAGCAAGACAGTCAAACTTTCCTAAAACGAGTTGCAAGAGTGAGGCTCCAAAGCAAAAAAACTATCCCATGTACATATGACAATGTGTACAGGATGTTTACAAACTTGGATATTTGAAAAGTAAATAAATCGAGGTACGGATACTTAATTGGCAGAATTATTTCTTACAAATAGAATATATAATTTAATGCCAACTGACCTATCATATTGAAATAATTTTGAAAATGTAGATTTCACTGATAACTCTGGCTTTATTTACAAATATTGGTGCAAGCCCTTTTGGAAATCACTATACATAAAGATGAGCAGCTATTCGCAATTTTCATCAGGATTTCCATACGTTATCACCATATCCATTAACTTATTGTGGCTAAATAAAATTGAGCCAGCAATTTTTCTGTTCACTAGGTTTCTGTTAGCACGAGGTTAAAAGAGATATTATATATGGTCAATTTTGATTTATATTAGGGAAATTACTATTCTAATCTATTCTAATTTAATGTGTACCAATCTGAATCACCCTGTATAGAGACCATCATTTTTCTGACCACCCGTTTATTTAATAGTTTTTATATCGTTTATGTGACTGATTAAGTGAATTGTTGAATTTCCAAGAATTTTAATCATATCTTATGTGTATTGTTTATACTTGTTCAATGTATATAAATTTAAAACAAAAGTATGAATGATTGCGCTCAAGTATTTCAGTATGGATAAAAGTCACAGCATTCTTTTAAACCATTAATATTTTTATGTAATTAATAATTTCAGATGTTCAAAATGACTACTGGTTTCTCTTTACTGTCCAGATTATCTGAGATTTGAGATAGAAGACGGTTTGCTTTGTCATAGACGCTTATATTAAGCCTTATATAGACTTTTTATATGCTCAACAGTGTTTAAAAGGAAATATATATATACAGGGTGGACCAGCTTTTTCGTGACAAACTTTAAGGCTATGTTCTACGTCCAAAAATAACCGTAGTTTGCTATACAAACAATAGTCCAAAATTGCTTCGTTACGAAAATACAGGGTGTTGAAGTTTATTCTGAAAAATAGAAAAATACATTTTTTTTTAAACCGCTTAAGATAATTAAATGAAATTTGACAGGTGTCAATAGCAATGGAAGACTTAAATTTTGCAATGCAAAAGTTTCTTTTACTGTCACCAGTGGCGCGAGTAGCGGATCGTTAGTGACTATTTTCCAATAAAAAAATGGTACGTCCCTGGTTTTTCTAAAAATTAATGTTATTTTTGAATTCCTCGTTCAATTTGGTAGAAAAAAACTCTCTTGACTTTTTTTTGTACGATGCACCGTTTAATAAATAATAAATTACTTTAAAACTTTTCAAAGTGTTTTCCTTCAAATGGATTATTATTTGTTAGCTGCATACCAGATACACTTGCTGCAACCACCAGATAAACAAATTTACAACGACTAGTTGGCGTCGGTTTTCATGTCAACGTTTGACAAATCTTAAATAGACTTGTCTTCTGTGCAGTAGTATCAAAATGCCGTTTAGATTTTCACCGTGTATTAACAACTTTATTTTCACAATGAATACCAAAAACTAAACTAATTAAAATTATCAACAAAAACAGTCATAAAAATTGTTCAAAATGGGAACCATTATTTTCAATGCACAACTCGCACCTACGTACAATACATCTATTTAAATTAATTAGATGCGGTATTATTGCATTACAACCATTTCTTATACGAGTAATAAGTTCATCTTGTGTGTTCACGGGGGTTGCATAAACTTTCTCTTTTAAAAAACCCCACACAAAGAAGTCTAACACGGTAATATCCGGAGACCGTGGTGGCCATGGAACTGGACCCCCTCTGCCAATCCATCTGTCCGGAAAGTTATTATTTAGCCAATTTCTAACATTTCTGCCAAAATGAGCGGGACAACCGTCGAGCTGAAAAAATGAAGTCTGTCTTAAAATTATCGGTATTTCATCCCACATATTGTGATGTTCCGTTTCTAAAAACTGTAAGAAGTTTTCTGCGTTTAAGCGTCGAGGTAAAAAATAGGGTCCAAACAGATTGTTGTTGTAAATCCCTATCCAAACATTTACGCTGAATTCAACTTGAAAATTTCGTGGTCTAATGGCGTGAGGATTTTCATGTGACCACACATGTTGATTATGGAAATTAACTATACCGCGACGGGTAAAGCAGGATTCGTCAGTCCACAGTATGTTGTTCAAAAAATCCCTGTTTTCTTGAACTGAGCGAAGGACCCACCGACAAAAAGTCAGTCTTTTCTCTTCATCTCCTGGATGTAAGCCTTGAACAGGTTGTAGGTGAAATGGACGCCTGTGATCCCTTCTGAGAGTACGAAGTACATTGGATTTAGATGTGCGGATAATACGAGAAACTATACGGGAACTTGTTGTTGGATCTCTGTCAAACTCATTTAATATCAGTCGAGAAATTCTTCTTTGCTGTTGGTTTGGATTGGCATTATTTCGATCTCCATGTAAATTTCCTAAACCATTCTCCATTAATTGNATAAAACTCATATATATATATATATTGTAATAGAATGTTGGGGAAGGATTTTAAAATATTAAAAAGAAAGGCAAATTAAAAAACAAAATTGTTAAAATTGATTTTAAAATAAATTATGTGTGAGTAAGTTGTTAACCAATAGGGATACAGCGAGATATTTGAAATTGAGAAAGAAAAGACAAAATAAATGGAAGTTAGCATTATGACCAATTAAAATTTTCATAAAAATGAATTTCAAACAAAAATGTAAGTAAATATAATGCAATAAAGTATATTCAAAATAGAAAAATGTTATTGATAAAAAAAAGTTGGATTACGAGAATTAAGAAAGGTGATTTAAAAATAAGTGGGACATGAAAAGAAACAGTGTTGGATAACTAGGAAGAAAAATAATAAATTGAAGCATGACAGCTAGAATTCTAAAAAGTAAAATGTTTAATAAAAAGGAAGATAATTTTATTGCCAACCAGGAACAAAAGTATTAAGGGAAAACCATTTATAAGGAAAAATATAAGAAAACAGTTTGAAGGTTGAAGATTACGGACGATACAAACCTAAATAAGTCCAATAACGAAACAAAGTTAACCTGTTATATAGAATTACCCAAATTCAAGTCGATATAAATCTAATTCAAATCACAGGCAGGGATTGGTAATATAGAAATATAGACGGGAAAACAAAGCAACAGGAATAGTGTGACAGATGTCAAGGAAGGAACAGTAATTGTGCTAGAAGGTACCTAAAAGAACTAGAGGAGATCAAGGACCAAAGAAAAGAAATTAGTGTATCGGACAGTGTAAAGAGGTATAAACAACTAATCTTATACAGAACATCCATATTTCATAGTTTATTGCTTAATTTTAAGTTATAGGATAGGAATTGGCGTAGGGTAGGTTAAGAATACTTCTATTTACATAAGAGTAACAAAATTTGGTGTTGAAATAATAGAAAATAAATTAAGTGTTAAGCTAATCACATATTTTTTTTATTTAATTTAAGTGGATCAGCGAAATTAAATTAGTTTTTCTTCTTTTTACGAGAAATAAAATAACTGTGGTCAATTAAAATTCAAATACAATTTTTTTTTGCTTTGTCAAGATGAATTATCTAAATTTATTGGTCAAATCGAAATACAAACCTTCTCAGAACCTCGCCCTGAGGTAAGATTGTTCATGTTAAATAAATTTGCTTTTATCTTAATTTAAAATAGGATACAAATAAGAAACGAAGATAAGAAGATAAGCTAATAAAGGTAAGAAAATTTTCATCTCGCAAGAATTTATTACAATATATTGAATTAAAGTAAGTGTGACATTTTACTATTTTTATATATGCTGATTTTAAACGATTTTAAAAATACTTACTTACTTTAAGCAATTATGACTTTATAATTAACATTTTAAAAGAAATGGAAAGGAATAAATGCCGGCCCTGTACTGTTCATCATACTAGAAACAATCCGCATATTGCATAAGTAAGGAACAGCGGTTTTTTGTATTGATAAATACTTAAACGTGGCATGACAATCCACAAACGTGTTTGGGTAAAAATCACGTGGCTTAACGAAAACACAGTTGTATCATTCGGGGCGTTTCTTCTACCGCAAATTCTATGTAATTTACACACAGTCTCAGCTACATACTCTCCATACTTATAATGGATTTTCACAATGTTCACTCGTTCATCCGTCCTATAGCGCTCCAATTTATGATGTACAATTCTGCGAATTCTTCGGAATGAAAATGGCGCTCAATTCAAATCCTGCCTAACTTTTGAGACACCGTTTATAAGTAAACAAAGTATATGTAAATTATTCTAGCCGCCCTCCTGTTGGCACGCCCATGACTAAAATTTAAAATAACTTCTTGTTTCAAAAAATGGATAGGTTTTGTTGATAGTAATTTACATACCAAAATTTATATGTTTATCTAAATACTGCTCTAGAGTTGTAAAACGCAAATCCATTGCCGGAGGTCCACTTTGAACGGACATAGCCTCCTTGTGGCTCATTTTAGGACCCATCCTGATATGAGTTTTTTTCATGTTTTCATAAGTCGAGTCATTCCTCAAGTTTATGCGTGTAGGTTAAGAATCACCCTGTATAAACCATATCCAAATAAAAATGTGGTGGTGTTTTGTAATTTTCTTTTTATTCAGACTAACATAAGTGTTACCAAATTAGGTGCTCGTCATATACCTGCAAAAGTCAATATTTTGTCAAATTTTTCAATAATTATTACAGGTACATAATTATATGTAGAACAGTTGAACAGTGAGAAATATCGGGTGTCCCAAAATTCACGCAAGATTTAAATTTTACGCCAGTTGTGCGGTAAAGTATTGCCAACGAAAAAAGAAACAGCGTGACAGCTCAGGGTTATTGAAATGGAGCGCTATACGACAGAACAGCACATTTTCATTGTTGAGCAAATAATGAATTTAGCAGCTACAGCTCGCAATTTTCGTACAAAATATTGTAATTGAAAAATTCAGCGAGACTAGATCAATTAGTGGTCACTTGAATAAGTCGTTCAACACAAAATATAGAAGCAGTTCGTGAGTGAGCAGAGTGTTGCTGAGTCCAAGAACATCAATTCGGCATCGTGGTCAAAAATTGGAAATTTCGAGAAGCTCTTCAGCGTATTCTCACAAAAGATTTGCATCTTCATGTTTACAAAGTTCCATTGGCTCAGGAACTGAAGCCTACTGACCACGCAGAGCGAAGAGAATTAGGTGCATGTGTTATAGTGTGTTATAGTGCATGCTGATTTTTCAAACAAAATCATCTTCAGCGATGAGGCTTATTTTCATCTTCATTAACCGACAAAATTGTCGCATTTGAGTTTAGAAAATCCTCAAGTGGTGAGAAACAAATGCATCCACAACGTATCACCGTTTGGTGCGGATTTTAGGGTGCAGGCATCGGACCATTCTTCTTTGAATATACGGCTGTCAGGCAATGGTGCTCGCTATCGCGATATGATGATAATTCAGTTTTTTGTGCCTAAGTTGCAAGATATGTGGTTTCAACAATACGGTGCCACATGCAAGAAAGCCCGAAAACAATTCAATTACTGCATGAGTCATTTCCTGGTCGTGTATTTTCCCGTTTTGGTGATCAGAGTTGGCCACCCAGATCATGCGATTTAACGCAGTTGGACTTTTTTCTATGGGTTTTTTTTTTGAAGTCTAAAGATTATGCCTAGAAGCCCACGACCACCCACGCCTTAAAAGAGGAAATTGAGCATTGTATCAACAAAATTTAGCCGCATTTATGCAAAACGGTCATAGAACATTTTGACAAAAGAGTTTGAAGATATGTGCTCTCAGTCGTTGAATACATTTACCCAATATTCTATTCCATACCTATCCCTATCCTTATACTTTATGAATCAATATATAATTTCAGAATCGTTAATTAAAAATTGTGTATTCTATCAAAATTACTTCTTGCATGAATTTTGGGACATTCAATAGAAAAAATTTAAGACCTAAAGAGTTTTATTTGGCAATAGTTTATTTAAATCTTTAAAATATTCTTTGTCATGTCAAATAATTCTCTTTGATAGTTGAAACTATTCATACAATCCTAGTTTGTGATGAAATTGTACCATGTAAGTAATTATTTGAACAAAGTGGACTATGGTCTATATTTTCAATAGTTCTTAAACAAGTGATCAATAACTGTGTTTCATATACAATCTTTCAAGGATTGTGC
Organism: Anoplophora glabripennis; assembly: GCF_000390285.2. Lineage (NCBI taxonomy): Eukaryota > Metazoa > Arthropoda > Insecta > Coleoptera > Cerambycidae > Anoplophora > Anoplophora glabripennis. The sequence goes on along the minus strand of NW_019416903.1, from coordinate 36,677 downwards.
TTAGGAGTCACTTTAAGGAGAAATCGTTAATCTTATTTTCGTTTTGACAAAAGCCTTAAATGTTTGCCGAAAAGACTAATTTTTGAACTAACAGTACTTAAATCAACATGCAATTTATTCTTTTAATAAAGTTTAATATTTAAATTTGTATTTTTAATTAATTGTTGGAAAAACAAAAAGACGTTTTTTGAAACGTTTTGAATCGTCAAAAAAATTGCCAGGTCAGCATCTTTTGTCCTTTAGAAGAACAGCTAATATGAGCTTTCCTAATTGCTAAAATACATGGCATATCACCAAATCAGCGCGCTGACCGTCAACATTTTGCGTGAAATGCCAGTTGGTAACATGCTAATAATTAATGACTATCTGCCTTTTTGTAAAACTGGGATTATTATTTATTATACAAAATTAAAAAATGTATCTTAAAAAAGCTGCTTGATATTTCAAGAATCCATTTGAAAGTAATAAACTTCGATCGTTATTATCTCTGACTTCAACTTGACTTGATTTCAGTCGAATCAAGTAGTCTGAAAATTGGCTCGAGCCGTGGATCCCAGTTCTAAGAAGCCAATTGTCTGTAAAAAATGTACCTATTTTAGTCAATAAATAAGGAATGTTAAGGATTTATTATAGCCATTATACAAAGTTAATTGGTATTTATTATAACAATGATTTAACAAAACTTTGGCCACGTTGGTGAATTAGCATTACAATATAACACAAAGCATTCTACTTCACATGTCAATAATCTTGTTAAGTATGAAAAATTACCTTATAATAAACAACAATTTATTTAAAAGGCTCAACATTGTGGCATTCACAATTCTCATGGTCTTAATCCGTTGCTGGTTTCAAATCACCATGTCATGATAATAATTACTATTGTATAAGCGGACGATGTGTTATATTGCTGGCTCCCGCTGCTCTTGTGAAAGATCCTACTACAACGCCGCTCTTGGTTGCGGCCCACGGGAGGATTTCTAAAATATTTAGGTCTTCTTCTGTTGAAAGATTGCAGGGCCGCCAAAGCAATAAAAGTTTAATAAAATTATTTTATTAGAGCTGTTCTCAATCTTTTTTCATTTCGTTTATGAAAGATATTATTCAGTTATGAATGTAAGTTATCAGAAGGCCTTTAATTATTATTTTTTATATTTAACAGTATATTGTTGTATCAGCATGAATAAAAGTGTTACTTTTGTGGCGAGCAAATTTTGTATTTGCAAGGCGAAGCGTAGCGTAGCCGAGTGGATGCAAAATTGAGGGAAAGGGCCAATCATCCCGCCTGTGTAAAATTCACATCACACTGTCTGGGTATACAATGGTTGTTTTTGAATGACCGGATGATTGTCTCATGCCCTAAATTCGACAGTTTTGCTTGTTCACATACTCACTGATGCAAAATTCCCTTCGTCGCTAAAGATGAATTTCTTAGCAAAATTGCCGTCTACTTGTATAAGCGGACGATGTGATTGATTGATTCTTCAACATTTAATCAAGCTCAATTAGCTGAATTTTAAATGGATGGAGATCTTTTGCTAAAATCCGCTGCATTTTGCTGTTTGAAATGTTTAATTGCAGTGAATTTCCGCCACAATATCACTCATCGCAGCAATATTTTCGGCTGAAAAGCCACTATGAGGTCGACCTGTTTGTTCAAATTTGGCAATTAATCTTTTCAGTTTTTTCATTGAGGGCGTTTCTTCTACCGAAAATTCCACGTAACCTGCGTACAATCTCAGCTACAGACTCTACGTACTTGTAATGAGTTTTTGTCTAACCGCAACGTGTTGACTATATGTCCCTGCACAATGCTGCCAATTGTTTGAAATGAAAAAGGCACACAGTTCAAATCTTGCGTTAATTTTGGGGCACCTTATAGTAAACGGCTAAGATCGCTCGTAAGCAGAGAGTACATTAAATCTATCTATATCATGTAGGTATATACTTTTGTGCACAATTAAAAATTAAAACTTGACGCCAATTTGAACGAAATTTCTTGTTTTGAACTTAAACTCCCTGTATTTCCGGATACGTATTTATAGGAATTGTTTTTGTTCATTTATGACGCAGAATTCGCCATTAATGTTTGGCCCAATATTTGTTGCATCTTGTATATGTACAGCTTGTATTAGCAATTTGCGATAAATTTTCATAAATAATTCCTTTAGTCCAAATAAACAAAATAATAAGAGTAATATTTTTTTACGAAACTTTCGCAACCTTTCAAAAGTTCGATGTGAAGTATCATAGTTTTCTATCAGTTATTCAGAATCATGAAAGATATAGGCTTCAAAACTTGTACAATGTAATTCAATTATATCTAATTTGAATCAAAACTAACTAGTGGCGTCGAAAATCAATTGTTAAAAAAAGGAGTTTGTTATAGATTATGTTCAATCAAAATCGCTACGGTAGCGCAGTCGGTCGAGAGTGCGGTGGCAAGCATTTCTCGGCTAGGCTTCCTACTCTGGTCCGGGTTCGATCCCCGGTGTCGGCACTGGCAATGTCGATGGATAATGGGTGTTTGTCCGCGTTTTTTCAAGTGTAGCCCCCTTGCTCACAAGCCTATGGCTTTGGATTTGGGGGTTGTCTCATTTCTGTGGTGTGTTTTATGTTTTATGTTTATGTTTAAAACTTTGACTCTTTTTTTCATCCAATGCAATATAAAATAAATTTGTTTCTATTAGACACCGTTAGCTGATTTTTGAAAAACTGATCAACTTTCAATATTTACTGTTTACTTAAAAATTAACAAACGAACAAATTGTACTAAAATTCCGATTTTATTATTTCATCTGTTTTGATATTGATTGTTATACGAGTCCGTTCAGAAAATAACCGAACATTTTGAATCACGCGTGAGTGGAGATATTTAGTGATATGCGATTGGCAGCATTGCGTTGCACAAAACGTTCTCTGTATATGTTCTTGGATTGTTGATATCTCATATAATTTTCGTTGTATTGTTATTTAAGTATTTCAGTATTAGCGACGATTTTTGAAATGTGTGATTTTCTGAAACAACGACGCAACGTAAAATTTTGCGTGAAACAAGCAAACGGAGATGATGCTTTGGATCGTACGAATATGGTCTTCAGTTAATACAAAATAATTCTCGACTAGGAAGACCTTTGACTTCAACTGGTTCAGATGGTTCAGAAGGTCAAAGATCTGGTGCGGGCAAATCGCCGATTGACTGTCAGAGAAATTGCAGAATTGCATTTCAATTGGGTCATGCCATGAAATTTGACCATGCAGCGAGTCGCAGCAAAATTTGTTTCCGCTTGATGACGAACAATAGAACGAAAATCGTGTGGACGTTTGTCGGCAACTCTTTGAACAATTCAATAACGATGAAACATCCATGCAAAGAATCATAACGGAAGACGAAAGCTTGGTTTACAGCTACGACATTGAGACAAAAATTCAATCATCACAATGGATATGCAAAGGATTTCCATGCCCCAAGAATGGATGTCAGTGTCGACCCAATGTCAAAGTGATGCTCACTGTTTTTTTTTCGACTTTAATGAAATTGTGCATTCACAAGTGAAACAGTGAACCGTGTATACAATCAAGGCGTCTTACAACGGTTACGTGAAAAACTCCGCAAAAACAGATCAGAGTTGTAACGAGACAACTCATGGTTGCATCATCATGACAATGCGCCCGCACATTCAACTTTGTCAATTCGTCAGTTTTGTGCCAAAAAGCAGATTAGTGTCCTCCCGCACTCTCTTTACTCGTCAGAGTTCTTTGCGATTTTTTCTTATTTCCGAAATTAAAATTAGTGCTGAAGGGACGTCGTATTCAGACCATTGATGACATCAAAGTAAATTCATCACAAACTTTAAGGCCATTTCAAATAATGCTAGGACTGCTTCGCGAAATGGAAACATTGGTGGAAAAAGTGTGTGAATAAGGGAGGGAATGGAGTATTTTGAATATAAAATTAAAATGGAGTTCGGTTATTTGCTGAACAGGCCTCGTAAGTACCTGAAGCTAGTCGGTATCTATAAACAAATTGTTTTCTCTTAAATACATTACATAAATATAGACAACGTGTCCGTCAATGCATTTACGGATTATGTCCGCATCATTAAAGAAGTCACTGTCGAGACACCAATTAACATAATGCGACTATCCATATTCATATACACTTAAGGTGCAATAGACGCGTCCCAGTAATCTGTCAGGTCTGGCGACCAAATGAGCAAATAACAAGGGGCACAGTTAATGGCACCACATTATGATTGGATTATAGGGGGTTGGTGAAGGTGGCGTCCTGCTGCGGCCTGTTTAGCGGACAATAGATCCGGGGGATCGTGCCAGTCATGCTCGGTATTAGTTGGCACGCTGGGGGGCAGCTCTAGTCATCCTCGGCCTTAGGCGCCCGCGAACTCATGAGAAGATTTTCGTTTGCTTTATTTGTTTATGCGCTCATGTCATGCTATTGATGTACTTCTGTAGGTCACATTCCAGGGTTTCGATGAAACTACACTGTTAGTAGGTATATGGCTCTATCATGGTCTCTTCGAAAGAAATGGAATGGAAAAGGGATTCAAGAAATGGTACACTGAATTTAAAGAGATATAATTTGCAGAATAAAATATGAGTATGTAGGCTGAGTGCGAATCTGTTGAATATTCAAGGTTTTTGAAAGCGCCTATTGGAATTAAGTTATATTAGTAAAATTTATCTTACAATTAGTCATTTAGAGGTGAGTCCGTGGATTTGGAACGATCATACTGCGAAATCTACTCGTAATGGCTACAAATAATTCCTAAATATTAGTATTAGTCGTTCCAGACAAATTTGTAAGCACTTACTTCATACACAGTTTGATTTGAAAACAAAAATATAAAACTCTCGAAACTGATTGTTGGAAATACAAATTTATACTACAAAATTTTACAATCTATAAACAAAATACATTTCTGCTCTTCTTTTCTTATTCAGCCACTTTAGCCGCCAATCAGTGCTAGAAATATTAAATTAATCCAAAATAAAGAGCACAAAATTAAACTGAGAACAGTTTACATTTAAGCAAAATCCAATCTTATTTGTAAGCTCTCACTTCATACACAGTTTGATTTGAAAACAAAGATATAAAACTCTCGAAACTGATTGTTGAAAATACAAATTTATACTACAAAATTTTACAATCTATAAACAAAATACATTTCTGCTCTTTTTTTCTTATTCAGCCACTTTAGCAGCCAATCAGTGCTAGAAATATCAAATTAATCCAAAATAAAGAGCACAAAATTAAACTAACAGTTTACATTTAAGCAAAATCCAATCCTATTCGGAACGCTTACAAAGGGCAACGGAGGAACGGAGGTTAGATTCTGCTGTCAGTTAATGTCGTATTACCAATTCTGAAAAGCTGCTACTGCCAGTTGACTTCACACCTGGTATGGTATGATGGGATAGTAAACAAGTAGAGAACAAGTTATCACTTTTATTCTGCGAAACGAACATAGTCGAACACATCATCACCGCTTCACTCTATTATATTTTTATTTTAGTTTGTGAAGTGTCTTTTTGTAGCGTAAGAGTATGTTTTTTATAAGGTTAATTAATTTAGTGTTTAGTTTATTTTCGTGTCTTCAAGTTTTTGAGTGATATAAAAAAATATGTACATAAACAAATTAAGAACGAGTTGATATGATTGGCGCCTACTTTTTGTTAGGAGAAAATGCTGCTACAAGAAGATGATATCAGATCGATTATCCTGACGTACGAGTATAAGTACCAAATAAGAAAATGTTGGTAATATTGGTCTAAGAGATTACGGGAGCCTTGAACGCCAATACGCTAATGTTGAACGGGAGCAAACTCAAAGAGTGAGAAACTTAGAACCTAAAATTTTAAACACCGTGGAAGAGGATCCTGATACCAGTGCTAGAAGATTAGCCACACGATTTCAAGTACGTCATATGCTGTAAAAATCAGATGAGTAAACATATTATTTACTTATTTTTATGTATTTTATTTATCATTATTTATTTATTACTGTTTGACTTTTCTGTTAGATTACATGTTAGATACTGTTTCATAGTTTATCTTATTTAAAAGAATTAAATTTAAGCTGTGGGCTCATGGAAAATTACTAAAAAAAAATGTTAGATAATGTATTTTTTCACGAAAGAAAATAAACTTATGATACATGTTTCTAAAGGACAAAAGTAGCTTCTGTATAAATATGACCCACATTTAAAGTTACATCATGTGTAAGAGAAGTTATTAAGAAAATATTTTTTTATAGAATTAGAACAAGTGGGCAACAGAGGATTGTAAAACAAATAAAAAATGAAGAATATAAATTATATCCCTGCAAAAAAAATACTGAATTAGCATCAAGGAATGAACTTTATATTAAGAAGAATGCACAAATTATATGAGATAAGATTAAAAAAGAAAAAGTAAAATAAATAAATAAAAGTGCCAATTTTGGGTCCAATACGTCAATCTTAGAAAGGTGTAGGTACTGTCTTACGTTTTTTCGTATGCTGATTACAAATATGACCTCCGTTTTGCTGTAAATTGAGCCATTTCAGAAATAGAGAGGAAAAACAGAACGTGTGCAATATAAGGGAAGAGCGACTCCCGCAGGGGGAATGATATTTTCTGTATATTCTTACAGATTTAGACAAAACAGTTTCAGAAGCCATTCGTGGCTGTTGTTGTTAATGTAAGAACAGACTTAGAACGGTAGGATGTTGTGCGTACGTCATCACAGTTATTTTGTATTTAGGACTTGGCCAATACCAAGAAACAATAAGAATACCCGCCGAAGATTTATCGCTAATGCCAATTTTGATGAAGATAACAACTAATAAAAAAAGACGAGTTATCCATTAGAGTGCTATTAAATGATTTTAAACGTCTTAAACTTTGGAGTACTCTAGGTTGTAACCATCTATGGCAAAAAGACTTTTTTGAAATATTTGAAAAATTTATGATGAGTAGAGCCAAACTGAAGTTAGATTCGGTTTTACCGACCACAATACAATGGAAATACCATGGTTGTGCGTTTGAAAATTACTGAATTTTGCTTTTTGGTAAGTACCTACCTAAATTATTTTTACTACGTATGATTATTTGGACAATGTGAATCTTTGGGTACTTTAATTACATATTTTTCAAATTCATAATTTGATTAAATGTTAAGTTCCTGTTTTAAGAGATTCATAATTACTAAAATTCGAGCTAAAATTTAGGCACAACACTATCTTCGTACTACAAAATCGATATATTTTATTTTATTTATTTGAAAACTGGAAAACGATTGTCTTGAAATTTACTAAATGTTTCACAATAATAGTTGTTGTTTGCATATTTTCCGTAGCACAAGTCTGCCGCGTGCACATATGGTATATATATCAGATGTGTAGCGTAAGGTTAAGCTGTGACGTTGTGATGAAACTCCCCAATATTAATACTCGCTGTATTTTGAAAACTGTTAATCTTACGCCCCTGTAATATACAACTTTTTTTGTTCATTTACGATTACTCTGTATAATATAATAATCTAATTAGGAAACAATCCAAGTAAGAGATCAGTTACTTAATCTTCAATTAATTGTAAAGAATACTTGTATTTGTAGACTTTGAGGCTTGTACATTATTTTATATGTTCCGTTGTAACTAAACAAATTTTGATTGCTTTGCTCATTTTAATACATTTTTATTATGATATTTTACTACAACAGTTACTTATTTATTTACATATAAAAGCCTCTAAATTACATTCTTTATTTATTGTTAAAATTCATGGTTAATGCTTTTGTAATAAAGTCGGCATCATTTGAGTAACGTGATTCTATACATTTTGTTAATAATGGCACAGTAGGTTTTATTATTATATAAAAACTATGAAAGGTTTAAGCCGATCATATTTAAGAATAGGCAGGAAATCAAATATATTTCAAGGGCATTTAAGGTAGGAACGCATAAAAGCAACATTTTTTTTTATTAAATATTTTTAAGTCACAATGATACAATCATCTATTAACGGATATTTCGGTGTGTATTTTTAATTTCTATTTCTGAGGGGTCATTTTTGTCTAAAATGAATGTTCTTCTTTCGAGATAAATGGTGTTAAAATTAAAATGTCATTTCGGAATCCAAAATCAACGTATTTCAGGATTTTTTATAATATGCACAATAATTGATATACAGGATTTATTCCATTTGACTGTACATCACTTATCTTGAATCTCATAAATTAAATCCTAAATATTTTACAGGTGTAATAAATAGAAAAGAAATAAATACTCGATCTAAAGAAACATATACAGGGTGATTCATTAACAATGGGAAAATCGAAAGCTGAAGATACTACACGTGAAATGGTGACCATTGGCGCAAACATGCCTTATCCGAAAGTTGATCGTTTCGGAAATACAGGGTGTTAAAAGTTAAAATTTTAAATCGTATTTTTGCGATTATTCTGAAAATATGTAGGTTAGGAACTTGAAAATTTGTGAAACTATATTTTTTTAGGCGACGAATAAGATGCGTGTTTTAAATTCAGCGTTGCTCATAGAGGGCGCCACTTACGACCAATTTTACCGAAAATTTAGTTAATAACTTTTTACCCTGTATGTCTAACATGAAACTTGATTCAAAACCTGAAAGAGCAATCATTTTTCCATTAATTATGTATTCTTGTTTCATTTCGGTATCTCGATCCGTTTTCGAGAAAAATCGATTTAACGAACACTATGTTTTGATAATACGAGAAATTAAAAGCGAAACAAACCAAGTGTTTCTTCGTGTTATTACAACAATTAACAATAAAACAAATAAAATACGTAATTATGATTTAAAGTAATTGTTCGAAGAATCCACCGTTGACACTGATACACTTTACACGTTTTCTGAGAGATCTTCGAGTTTGAAACAACATATTGGGATTGCGTCTGACTTCGTTGGCAGCGATTTGTATTCTTTGCCACAACTCTTCACACGAGCCAATAGATTCTTTGTAAACTATATCTTTCATTCGAGACCAAATAGAAAAATCAAGAGGATTGAAGTCCGGACTTCTGGATGGCCAAGCAAAAATGCTTACATGGCCAATCCAGCGATTTGGAAAAACTGCATCTAAATATGCACGCACTGGCCAAGAAAAATGCGGTGGAGCTCCGTCGTGCATGAACCACATGTCTCTTCTTAAATAAAGTGGAACTTCTTCAAGCCGTGGAAGCATTTTTACTTGGCCACCCAGAAGTCCGGACTTCAATCCTCTTCATTTTTCTATTTGGAAGAATCTATTGGTTCGTGTGAAGAGTTGTGGCAAAGAATACAAATCGCTGCCAACGAAGTCAAACGCAATCCCAATATGTTGTTTCAAACTCGAAGATCTCTCAGAAAACGTTGTGTAAAGTGTGTAAATGTCAACGGTGGATTCTTCGAACACTGACTTTAAATCATTATTACGAATTTCATTTGTTTTATTGTTAATTGTTGTAATAACACGAAGAAACACTTGGTTTGTTTCGCTTTTAATTTCTCGTATTATCAAAACATAGTGTTCGTTAAATCGATTTTTCTCGAAAACGGATCGAGATACCGAAATGAAACAAGAATACATAATTAATGGAAAAATGATTGCTCTTTCAGGTTTTGAATCAAGTTTCATGTTAAATATACAGGGTAAAAAGTTATTAACTAAATTTTCGGTAAAATTGGTCGTAAGTGGCGCCCTCTATTAGCAATGCTGAAATTACAACACGCATCTTATTCGTCGCCTAAAAAAATATAGTTTCACAAATTTTCAAGTTCCTACATATTTTCAGAATAATCGCAAAAAAACGATTTAAAATTTTAACTTTCAACACCCTATATTTCCGAAACTATCAACTTTCGGATAAGGCATGTTTGCGCCAATGGTCAGCATTTTACGTGTAGTATCTTCAGCTATCGACTTTCCCATTGTTAATTAATCACCCTGTATTTGGATTAGGAGTGCATACAAAATTAGCTTCTCTATCACCTTTTGCTCATCTGTTTTTTTATTATTAAAATTGGAGAAAATATGTGTTGGTACAGAATAACTAGTTCATAATATGTAGTTATTTTTGTACGGCGGTTAGAGCCATGGATTAGCCCGCGTTTGTAACAAAGAGGAGATGTCATAAAAATGCAGTAGTCGGTCGCTTATTCAATAATTTTTCCTTCGACCTCAACAATTTGCCCTTACTTCGTTAATTTTTGATTTTGTGTCACTTTTTAGATATTAATGATTTTATGTCCGCGAAAACTTCACGGATTCTGCCTTGCATTCGCATTTGCTCACGACTACTGATTTATCATATCAGATCACAGCAGACGTGAAGTTATCGAAGTTTTCGCGCGCTTAAGATAATATGACTTCTAAAAAGTGCTACTATTTTTTCGGACATGAATGGACTCTGCTTGTTTAACGCAGTTTTCAGATTACAAGAGGAATTTTAGATGATTTTGTGTCCAATTCTGACTCATTGTTTTTATGTTTTAATACACCATGGTACTTACTATTTGTTTATTTAACCAATATGCACAATTGTTTTAAAATAATGTCTTGCAATATCTAACATACTTATGTGCCCATTGCCATTGTTAAAATGTATATTTTTAGTCCACAAATTGTTCACCGTGTAAATTTAATATTAATATTTTTCAAATTTGTGTAATGTAATACAGTTGGGCATAGCTTGTCAGTGTCATTAAATGAAGACGGCGAATACTTGTGTGAAACATAAATACATCAATAGCAGTTTTTCCCTTAGGTTTCAAAGAATTGCAAAAAAATATGTCTCAGCATTCCGGTTTCATGTAGTAATGAATATTTCAATATATTTCAGCTATTTTAATTTAAACAGAAATCAGATCCGACTATCTGAAATAATAGATTCCTATCCCGGGTACGAGAAATATCAAAGTGGCGCATCGTCGACCAAAAAAAGGGCCACCTACGATAAAGATTCATAGTTGATCGCAAAAAGCGGTCCAAGGCGCGCGACGTAGCGAAGGCGAAACGCGCGGAATGCGTCGCTTAACCAGCGCCAAAACACAAATCGCCGGTCGCATGCATACATTCATCTCGCGCCGCTTTTTATTGTCTTCTGACTTATGAATGTCGCTGACATCCTACAACTGACCATTATACGGATTTTTTATTGCCTTATATGTGCTCTTGTATTCATATGAGGACTACAGAAACAATAACTTGTCTGTGTGTTTTTTAAATCGGCATCATACTTTTTTTTATTATTATAATATAAACAGAAAATGGCTCTAATCGCCGCTCAAACGAGTTTTAAAAATACTAGTCATCGTACAATGCAAATACGGAGTGAAATTCTATTTAGTTACAAGACGAATCATTTTTGTTGTGCGCATTTGATGGGAAGTTAATCGTACTATGGCCCTCCTATGGCAATATGTATACTTGTAATATGAACCAATGACTAGGTATTTTATAGGTAGGATACATGCAAATACGATCTGACATGACGATGTTGTATTGCAGAAAAAGTATATAACGTGTAACAATTTAGTACCAAAACATTTGCTCGACACTTGGTAGGAAGAATAATTTTAGTGAAAACAGGATAACTAAAAACAAATTATTATTTATTTTGCAATTACTTGCGTAGACGAATATTTATTTAAGCGGTATGCATATTTTCTAAAGCAATCTGTCCTCATACAGGCTGTTACAAATTCGCTTCTCACTACAGGAATCTCGGAAACGGTAAGAGGTACGAAGTAGCTTAAATGAGGCTAAAGTTGCGTAATCCAACGCGACCAACAGTATGCCTCTTAAAAATCAAGGCTAACATTATTAGTTTTCGAAATATTTGAAAAAACCGAAATTTTGGAAATCCGTTTTTGTGTAATTTCAACTTTGTTTGAGGTGATATTGAAAAAAGTAGAATACTTTCTCATGTCCACTTTTTGCCATCTATCGAATGGCATAATCAATTTTTATATGTAACGTTTCGTCTCTCCAGGACCATCATCAACTTCATTTCTTTAAATACGACCCTGGAAATTTTATTAAATTTTTTGCAAGCCTTTATGACCCCCAATACTGTACTGCCTCAGCCC
>NW_019416903.1:11317-23835 GCF_000390285.2 Anoplophora glabripennis | reverse complement strand
ATTTCCAAAATTTCGTTTTTTTTTTCAAATATTTCGAAAACTAATCATGTTAGCCTTGATTTTTTAGAGGCATAATGTTGGTCCCCTGATTACGCAACTTTGCCCCCATTTAAGCTAGTTTGTATCTATTACCGTTTTCGAGATCCCTGTAGTGAGAAGCGAATTTTTAACAGCCTGTATATTATCTAAAATCTTTACAGAAATTGGTAGTCAAATATTTATGAATCTTACGAGTGCGCAAGTCTCCCGAGATGACCGGAGATCTGACGAGTCAGGTTGTCGCTTAATACCGTTGTCGCTTGTAATCTTCTAACGGTAGCTTTAAAGCAGTAGTGTAGAACTCTATATAATAAAGTGTGACTTTTATTCCTGGTGTGAAGTCTAATTCTCTCTACACTCCTGGACATAACGTGTCTTCACTGTAGCTGCCTGAGTAGTGGTGTTTCTGCACTGTACATAGAAACCAGTGTCCGAGGTAACCGCCACCGTCCAGGCGTCGTCATAGTGACCAATGTGAAGCGAAGTGAAAACGTCACAGTGACACAACTTTTCTTTGGATTATTTACACTTTCCTCCTGCAGTAGTAATCGTATTAAATTCTAATAATGAACAAATTAATTGTCTCCATTTTACGTTTTGGACGGGAAAATAATATGAGACAACTCTACTTTTTGATGGTTTTAAAATACCTCGTATCACTGGATTATTATTTAGACATATTTAAAGTATTTATTAAATACAGTGTGTCAAAGCAAAAATTTGACCAAAAAACGAATTGAAACAAAATTTTCAATTCTTATTTCAAAGAAAACAATTTTTGAAACACATTATATAGTCAATCCTTACCCTTTCTCGATTTTAATTTATTAAGGGGCCCACGTTAATAAGGGTAGACATATTAAAGAATACTAAAAGTTATGCTTTCATAATTTGTCATTTTTTCATCTTCATTCAGTAAATCTTGATAAGTATTAATTATAATTAATACATATTATATGTAATTATAAAAGACAGAAAATTAAAGATATGGTGACTTTAAGCATATCGTCTCATCTCAATAAGTTTCTAGGTACTATTTCACTTTTCACGGAGCCCCAATAAATCTTGTTTATTTTGAATTAAAACTTTTTGACATTTTAGTACGAAATAATTATCTGCAAAGCGATTATTGTGATATAACCAAATTTGATTTTAGTAATAAATTCCGGTCATAAAATAAAAAATGTGGTAGTTTAAAAAACTATATATCAGCAATTTTTATCTAAAATTTAATAATATATTTCGATTTAGTAGAAAGAAAGTAATAAAATGGTTTTCCTATTATTTTTCCTCTTCCTGGTTGGCAACACTGACAATGATTTACTTCATTCAGTGACGGGTTGAGTGCAGTGGCAATAAGGTCACATATTCATTTTAATCGCAAAAATACTACAGAAAAAGCACAATGTTAGCACTAATTAATTTGAGGGGTTTATTAATTTGTTAAAGGAATGGATTAAATAAAAATGATTTAGATATTATTATTATTAACCTCAAAACTAACATAAGAATCGATTTATCTATCTTATTTTTTTCATGCGAACTTCAAAGTAAAAGCAACAATTTTTTAATGAATTTACGTTTACTTTCTTCATTTAGAAATGCGAATAAAAAATCGATTTAAAATATTTTAAATTCTAACATAAAAAGAACATATTACCTATAAGAGAATTTAAAATAATAATTGCTTTATTGGTTTCAAGTTAAAAAAAAGTGAATATATATCTACGTTTAATTATGATCAAAATTATGTCTTTGATAATAATTTGTTATAATTTCTAACAACTATTTAAACATTGAAATGAGAATAAAAATATTTAATTTTTAATCATAATTTACTTATAATGAATATTCAAAATGTCTGCCTTCGTTCTTATACATAGATTTGCTCGTCTTCCTAAACTGTTACATACATTATGTAATTCATTTTCTGTAATATTAGCTAATTTATTTGTTATAGGGTCATTTAGTTCATTTACTGTTTATGGTTTACATATATGGAATATTTTAATCTTCCCAAGAGATAGTAATCTAAGGGAGTTAAATCCGGAGATCTTGGAGGCCATACACCCGACTAATAAAGCGATTGTCATCAAATTCTCTTAGCAACTCCAGTGTTGTGTTAGCTGTGTGTGCTGTTGTCCCATCTTGTTGAAAGTAACCGTTGTGCAATTCGTCATCATGTAGCTTATTTAAAAATGGCTGCAAAATGTTTTGCCTATATCGCTCAGCAGTAACATTATCTTCTCAGAAAATGGGTCCAATATGGACCCATTGCTGAAATATGGCTACCCAAACTTCTATTTTAACAGGATGTAAAGTCGTTTCCATTAACACATGTGGATTCTCAGAGACCACGTACGATAATTTTGGGAATTTATGTATCCATTAAGATGGAACCATGCCTTATCAGTAAAAAAAGTTATATCTAAAAGATTGTAATCGTTTATGTTATTGTTAAACAGTTACAATAGTTCACTCTTTTTTCATTATCTAAAAGTAATAATTCTTGCACAAATGCATATGGATGTAAATGTTATTTTCTTACAGCTCTGTGTACTGAACCATGTGACATTCCCTTAATTAATATTTTTAAATACTGATATTTAACATTTTATAAATATTTATCCGCCCGAGCTGAAAGTTATCGTAAAGGTTTAGTGGAGCTTGCTGCTAAACGCTCTCTAACATCCTCTAGTTTATCGTCAGTTAGAACTGTCATTCTTCCAGATGACTTCCCTTACTTAGCAAAATGTTAAATCTGCGGTTAGATTTAGAAACTCTTCCTGGAATTGCCAAAAACATGAATGGATTGAATAATTTCATCCATTTTCATCTCGTTGACCATTTCTACGTAGGCCTTTACCATAAATTTATCTTCTTGTAACGAAAAGACCATTTTCTAACCTAAAACAATTCGAGTATTGTATATTGAAGAAACCATCAGTATTTGCTTCCTTAGCACAAAACTAATAGTTAGCAGTTGTCTGTACTTTTCATGCGACATATGTTATCCGTAGTATTTTTGCCTCCTGATCACGAATCCGGTGTCAGTGTTGAGCTATCACATCACAGGAATTTCTTAACCTCAAAAAACAGGTCAAAAATAGCAAAAATTCACGAAAAAGTGCTTAGAAAAATACAATTTTTTTTTCCTATATTCAAATGTTCATTTATATGGTTAAGACCGTGCTGAACGTGAATCCGCGGTGAGAATTGATGGTTCTTTTTCCAACCTCAAAAAAAAAAACAAGTCAATTAAGGTCAGATATCATGAATTTCCAAAAAATAACAAATTCGCGCAAATTTGGCATAGTAGGGTTTTCGGGGTCACTGATCAGGGATCCGAGTCAATTTTGTAAAATTCAAGATGGCGGATCCAAGATGGCCGACCAACTTTTCAAAAAATAACAGATTCGCGCCAAATTTGGTATACGGGGGTTTTTAGGGTCGCTCATCACGATTCGAGATAATATTTACAAAATTTAATCAATTACCTATGTACTTTATTAGATAAGATTAGACAGAAAACCCGTGAATGGATCTTTTACAGAAAAGAGATCAAGATATAGCTGAAAGAAAGAAGGTTAAAACATAATGAGGTACTCAGGTTATAAAGTAAACAAAAATTTTACAAAATGAATTTCGCAATTCTGACCTCGAATTCGTAATCATCGACCCCGAAAATCCCCGTATACCATATTTGACTCGAATGTGTTATTTTTTGAAAATTTGGTCGGCCATCTTGAATTTTGCAAAATTGACCTCGGATCCGTGATCAGCGACCCCGAAAATCCCCCTTTATCAAATTTGGCACGAATCTGCTATTTTTTGAAAACCCGTGATATCTGACCAGTTTTTTTGAGGTTAGAAAAAGAACCATTAATTCTGACCGCGGATTCACGTTCGGAGGGGTCTTAACCATATAAATGAACATTTGAATATAGAAAAAAAATTTCTTGTATTTTTCCTAGCACTGGTCTGCGGCAAGCTAGGCTTCTCATGGAGGGCTCTTGAGTTGATACAAATCGGAAACTTAGTTTGCTCAGCAGAAGCAGCATTAGGATTGTCACAGAATTTGGACATCTAAACCAGCACATCAGTAGAATTGGTCCCAGTGCGAGCTGCAGGTTATGTAGGCATGAAGACGAGGATTCCGTACATATCCTCTGTCAATGTGTTTGCCTAAAGATAAAAAGACACAAATATTTAGGAACAGCATATTTGTCACTTCTACGCCCGCTTTAAAATAACTCTTATTAGCGACAGGCACAATGGATCGTAAAATGTTAAGTGCTGCGAGTCTTGCCTTCACAACAACAACAAAACAGCATCATTTTTCAGTTTATCATCATGTTTTAGAAAACACCCCTGTATAAACTTGACTACAACAATATGAAATGACTGGGTACTATTTACAGTATTATTCACGTAACCTCCCTAACCCCCCTCTTCCTACCTCTTTTGTAGGAATAAGACCAAAGTTTTAAGAAATTTTAAAAAATATTCTTTGTCTGGAGTACGATAAAATTAAATATATTTTATAGTATATCATCTTTTTTCAATAAAATATCCCTTTAGTGAATTTAATACCGAAAAAGCATAAACGTACATTGGTCCCATGACAATCTTTATTTTATCCACTATGGAGAGTGGGTAAATAAACAAGAACATTGTTTAGTTTATTGGTGCCCAAGTATACAAAGTATTTGCACAAGTCAAAAAAGAACAGTACACACAGAAAATACTAACACAAAAACAATTTTGTAGTAAATAATATGAAAAACAAGATAGAAATAAAATAATAGACAAACATATTCAGTTAAAACAAAGATAAAACTAAGACAAGAAAAAAAAATATTGTAAGACATCATTGCTAGCAAAGTGCTATTTAAAAATTCCTGAGGACTATAAAATGCATTGAGCAACAGATAAATCTTTAACTTATACTTAAAACTCGAAAAATTCAGATCCTTAATTTCTTTAGGTAGAGCGTTATAGAATTTTATTCCCCAATAACATGAACCATTTCTAGTTTTTGCAAGTCTCGAAAAACCCACTTGTAAGATCGTATTATTTCTTGTATGGTGTGCATTTTTTATATGAAGTAAGCAATGCAGAATATATACACAAGGCAGTGTTAGTATCTTTAATTCGATAAACTTTTGCCTGCAGTCGTCTCTATATTTAAGACTGGCTATAATTCTTATCGCTTTTCTCTGTAGAGCAAATACATCAGCAGAAGAAGCAGAGTGTTCCCAAATTAATATACTATAAGATAATAAAGAATGAATGAGACTATGATAGGCTGTTATCAAAATTTGTGATGATACTTGGTGTCTCAAACTGCGAAGGAGATACAAATGTTTTGATATTTTTTTACCTATATAATCTGTGTGACGGTCCCATGTTAACTTAGAATCTAGATGAACTCCTAAAAATTTCACAGATTTAGGATTTAAAATATCTTTAGCCTCTCTTAGAGTAAATATTAAAGTTTCTGTCTTACTAGAATTTAACTTAAGTTTGTTAGAGAGAAACCAACTCTGAATAATTAGTTCCGCTTGACGCGCCTCTTCTAATAAGTCATCAATTAAAGGACTACGATTTGTTAAATTGGTATCATCAGCAAACTGAATAGTTAAAACTGAGTTATTCACTGATGGGGGTAGATCACTAACAATTAACAGAAATAGAACAGGACCAAGAATGGACCCTTGTGGTACGCCTGCATTGATACCTAGACAGGTTGATGATATATTGTTATGCATAACATATTGTCTCCTATTACTAAGATATGAATGTATGATACCAACACTGTGAGCAGTGAAACCATAGTATGACAATTTATTTATCAGGATTGGGTAAGATACACAGTCAAAAGCTTTGGTCAGATCTAGGAACTGAGAACAAACAAAATCTTTTTGCTCAAAACCAGTATTGATCTCCGTAACCAGTCTGTCTATGGCTAAAGCTGTCGAGAGCTTATTTCTAAAACCGTACTGAACCGTTAGTATTGAATAGATTTTCATTTTCTATATAATTTATAATTTGCGATTTTAGAATGTTTTCGAAAATTTTTGCAAATGTTGGTATAATAGAAATAGGTCTATAATTTGAGGGATCGTTAGTATTTCCTTTTTTATGAATCGGTACAACTTTAGAGACCTTTAGACAATCTGGAAAAATCCCCTGAAAAATGCTAATATTTATTAGTGCTGTAAGAGGCATCAATATGATATGTTTTGTGGATTTTACAATGTGACTATTCATATCATAGGTGTCTTTACCTCTTTTATTTTTTAAGTTATTAATAAACGAATCGATGATATCAATGGAAACCGTAGAGAAGTTTAATATGTTATAAGTTTTAATAGAATTTATATAATCAGTGTATAACGCATTGGTGGAGTTTAGATTTTTGATAGTGTTAGTAGCGATATTTGAAAAATAAGTATTAAATTCATTTGCTGATATTGAGCTGTCAGTTTGGTTGCTTTTGGGATTTCTAATGATAATAAGCTTCCATATTGCTTGAACTGGGTTGCTGTGATATTTTATAAAGTTATCATGAGCTTGTTTATTTCTTTGTAACTCGGATTTCATGACAAAAGTATTATTAGGTGATGGGTGCGCTTTCACATACTCCTGGAGAAACCTTAAATGTTCTCGCATATTTCGAAGTTCACTGGTAAACCAATGAACTTCATGACGGTCAGTGGAACAAACTAGTTTCGACTTTATAGGAAAAAATTTAACAATTGCATGTGATATTTTGTTATATGTGTTATATTGTGCAAACTAACACTGCAAATATATGACATATATACTGTAATTATAAAACGGAAAGGAAAGTGTTTCGTTAAAAAGACAAAAGTTAGTTTATAAATAAAAATCTTAGGGACAGACTGATTCATATAATAAATTTTTATTACCAACTAGTTAAAAAAAATGCTCGAGAATAGAATAGCTTTATAAAAACAAAAAGGAAAATGAAAAGGTTGTCTAACATTAATAGTTCTTAAGTTAGGGGCTAGGCAATAGTAAAAAACTAAACATTTGAGTACACATATCTCCAGCAATTTTAAAGATAATTTCAATCTAACTTGGTTGAGAGAGGTTTCTGAGGATGTTAAACTAGAATATAGTATTAAATATTACTATTTAAATAAAAAAACCTATATGTTTAAAAAGTCCACAACTTTTTTAATTTTAGAACCGAACGAATAAGTTCAACTAATAAAATCAAATAATAATCTAAAGAGATTATTATTTGATTACCTACAAAGGTAGGTAAAGAGAAATATAAGGATGGCTCCATGAAATACAGTATATAGTTGAAAATAATTTTGATAATAATACAGTCGGTTCAGACCGTCGATAATAAGAATAGCCTGACGAAAAATTCTAATCCCTAGTTGTATGTATCCATAATTTTGTTTAGACCACCCCGACCTTATGAATAAAAGAATAAGTTTCCAATTTTTCATTCAAATTGGCCACGAACGAGTACAATGGGTTTTTTGTGTGTGAAAAATATTTTAAGCTGTCTGAATCCTTACGAAATAAAACTATGATTTCATTATGCGATAAGATCGCACAGGAACTGGAATTCAGGCGTTTCCGGCAAGGGTGGTCGTCGTAAATCGCATTTAAATACATTTACATCCATTTTTGTTGATAAATTCTGGGGTGGAAAAGACCTTGCACATATCAGATATATCAGAAGTGTTAAGCACGTTCGCGTTCAATGCGAGGAATAACAAAATCATTAACTTCTCAGAACGATGTCTGGAGCGGTGTACGGGTGGCGCTTACTTAAAATTGGTGACGTGCATCAGACATGACAGCTAACAATTTATAAGACTTATTTAAATTATAAAAGGTAGCTTTACAATCATAAATTCCGTGCTGGTGTTGAATTCATCTGGTTCGAAGTAAATATAATGTCTATGTAAGACAATAGACTGCTGAGTTGTATAAATAGAACGGCTAGCATTATGCTAAAGTTAGTTACAATTCATATCTGCCATATTAGGAGCCAAGCGCCCAGATGTGCACCATCTACTTGACCGTGGCTGTGCCAAAACAACAGCTATAAATATTTTCTATCCCACTTCTGAATACATTATATATCCTCTCCTACTACATTTCGCTCTTGAGCTATACAGTATTTCTTTAAAAACATTTATTTTTTTTACTACATTGCAATGAAATAGGTAGTTGTTAGTAAGTATTTTTATTTTATTATTGAATCATCAACATCACTAACTAATTTGTTATTCTGATTTTCTTATTGAAGAAGCAATTTTCAAATATTTTTTATATCGTCTACTTTATGCGTAATGAGTGGGAAATGTCTGATAATTTCTCCCATGCTATTGAATTACATTATTATTACATACGATATTGTTAATTGGCATAGTTATTTTTATTATGGGAATGTTAAGTGTTACCAGCTATCGGAAATTTTGTGGCGACAATCAAATAAATAAACAGTATTAATCTATATAATGATAGTAAGCGCCAATACGCGTTGTAGTAACAGAAATATCTATGGTCAAGCCGTATGCTGCTCTGTGCTCATGTTACACAATGCTATTGCATACCATGAAAACACGTACCATACACTCGACCAAACAAAGGGTCGAATTCACTCATACACACACAAAAGACAATGAAATGAACGGCCAACGTCCCTCAGCACAAAACCTGGATTGTTTACCGGCACCCCAGGCCTACAGGGCAGGCATTCGACACCCTAATGTCCTAGATACGTATAGAATAAATTGATCGATGCGAATCAGATCAAAGGCAGACATGTTATTGTACAATGACGCGAATAGTAGGATTACTAAAATGTGAAGTAGTTGATGCTTTGCCAATATTAGTAAAAATAGCATCTATTAAAAACTTCGACTATTTTAAATATGCGTCTGTGACCTCGGTAAATGTTGAACGGTCATTTTCGTTTTTGAAATGGACTGATCGCCGGAGACGATTAACCGCGGACCACTTAAGACAACTGTTAATTATTTTCTACAAACGCTTTCTTTATGAGTAAGAAATTATTATTTTGTTAACTATTGCTGGTACTTACGTATTATTAAGTACTATACCTATACAACTTTTGCCCTATACTCGGAGATGCAGGATGTTAAAAGTTTTAAATATTTATATGATTTTTCCTGTAACTTCAGTGGCAAAAAATATTTAGTGATAAAATGTGAGAGATGACATTTTTTTAGTAGGGATTATTTCTTTATGGATAACTTATTCCAAAATACACTCCAGTGGCGTAAATCCTACGCCACTGTTTTTTTAATAATTTTAAATGTTTTTAAAATGTATAATCAATTTGTGGCAATGAAGAAGATACAGCATATTAAATGTAATTCTGAAGAAAAATGAAATAAAATACAGAAACAAGAGTAATCAATTAGGGCGATCAGAAAGAGAGAAGCCGGTAGTATGAAACAAACCAATCAAGTGAGGTGAAGTAAGAGTAAATCATTGATACAAAGTGTGAAGATAAATATAGTAAATGGTAGTATTATAATACTTATTGTTATTATTAATGTAGTTAGTTAAAAATGATGTTCTAAGATAACCAAGAAAAGTTAATTTGCCGCAAATTATAAATATTTTTTATCTACCACTTGTAGTCAAATTTGCAAAATATGTATACAACGTGATTCGTCTTAAAGGAATATGAGTTTTAGAAGGCATCTCTTCTACTTTGCATTTATCATTTTTTTTAATTATTTTAACATATGAAAATGAATATTTTTATACACGTTTTAAAAGTAATGTTGCTGTTCATCGTCGAAGAATTATTTTAGCTATTTAAATATACATGAGCCATAAATTCACCAAAGCAAATAAAGGGTTATTCGTTAGACCAAATAAGGGAAATAGTTCCTAACAACATATGCCCGCAAAAACTTTGTTTCCGGGTTACAGGGTATTAAAGTTTTTGAAAAATGTGACACATTCAAGTTATCTTGAAAAATGTTTGAAGCAAATTAATAAAATAAGTTTGACTATTGATTTAATTAACGAAAGGTGAAAATTCCCTTATTTTATATACAATTAGATCAACCAGAGGCGGAGATACTACGAGATACCTTCAATAAGAATCCCATAATTTCGATGCCCCTGACTATTTTGGAATTTGAATAAATTCAATTGATTTCTAATAGTATTCAAAGGAGAAATATATCTTTCATTTTATTGAGAAAAGTAAGTCACTTTCGAGTTCCTGTTTTCCTTCAATCTCAAGTATTAAGCTTTATTCACAGTTGAATATTGAAAATAATTCTAAAATAGTTTATTTCACAAAAAACACGTGGATATAGCATTTTTTTGTTGCAAATGCAATTTTAAATATAATATAATCAAGAAAATCTAAAATTTCTACACCAATGATAATTTTGGATTCTTAATGATTACGTTGTATTTGCAATAAAAAGTGTCACTACTTTTTTATGAAATAAAAAGATTTGTTATCGATTTATGTAATTGCGTAGTGAGTTTATTGTTGATTATTAATAACTTTTAAATTACTGTTTTTTTTTTCTAATAAAATGGAGTAGATTCTTTTTTCTTTGAAACACAGACGACGTTTCTTTCTCAAAGTTCTTAAACCATTTTGAAAAAAAAATTGAGGGTCAAAAATGGAATGATTTTTTTATATGATATTTATATTTTCTTTGCTTGTTTTCTTTTTGGATAGGCAACAATATTTTCTTAAAAGTAATCCTTGACAGATCTTTTTGGCACAAAACTTTTATTAACTTCTAATTTTTGTCATAGGCGGTAAAATACCCAATTAGACACGGAAAAAATAAGTTTCACAATCATATTACAATTAAATAAATATACTTTCTATAGAAGAGAATATTTCTTTCTGTGTAAATAATGTATTATTTACTTAGTTGATAAATGCACAATTTCCTCTTACTAACAGAACATCGCTAGGGGCGAAATATAATCGCTTCCTATTGTACCATTAATTAGTGATAATTATCCGACGGTAGTCAATCAGTTATGGTTAATTAAAAGAAAAACTTAACCACCGGTATTAGTTGTGTTTAAGTAACAGGTTTTAAATGGGATATTTTGTGCAATTTATTGGATCTTTAATGAGCAATATCCTATTAACTGAATGAGTGGGTGATTAAATAGTTGTGTTTAGCTCTCTTTCTCTTTTCTGATATCATAGAAAACGTCAATATAAAAGTAGATTCTGGTAAACAAGTCGTTATCGATGCTCTTTCGTGTTATATGTAAAACTATCTTACAGTAACATGGAAGGCAAAACGAAGTTAGTAACCACTGACTATTTGAAATCTTACTTTTCAACAATTTGCTATACTTATTACTCTGAAAATACTATACTGAAAGTTTCATTTCCAACACCTCCATAGGTTGAGAAACATTAGATTTAAAAGTGAATTATTCAGATATACGGACTACATTCGCTTATTGTAGAAGAGTTGAAACAAAACCGAATACTTTAATAGAAAACAAAGAGTAAGTCGAAGGAAATTTAAGTCAAATATGAGTGGATTTTTTACAAACATTACGATTATACAGGGTACGACAAAAAATAAGAATTTTTTGTCTTATGAACTATATGTCTATCTCCTCTTGTTTTCGAGATACAGAGCGACAAAATAAAATTTTTTAAATAGAATTTTTACGAAAATTTTACGCTGGTCTAATTATTTTTTGGATATTTCATAGAGGGCGCTAGTTACGCTACATTCCTATTACATTTTAGGTTCTAATTTTTTTGAAGTTAGGTTTTTTACCATTCGGGCTCCAATTTCTAATGTACAATTTTATTTTTTTAAAATAATGTACTCTTATTAGAACTTCCTAATGTGGACGGTTTTCGAGAAAAAAGGCTTTTAATTGAGCTCTTACAATATTACGGTGTAGAAAATAAGTGTCTTTTCTCAAAGTAGCTTACGTCAAAACTTATTGATGGATGTCTCATAAACAATGCATTCTCAGTAATACTCAATATTCATTTTATGCGACAATTCATTTTGTGATATTGATATATTCTTCATAATAGATGTTGAATTTCCATTGTTTGTATTTTCCACATAGTGATCAAATAGCTTCTGAGATACTTCAGCCTTTCTTCGCAGTGATGTCTATATACAGGTTCGGAAAGTCCCCATGGTACATCTGCCGTTACGTGAGAGCGATAAAGTAAGTCATAGAAATCCGTGCGATAGACAAGGATGGTTACATTGAAGACGTTTCATAATCTGAATAGTCACTCCCACTTCTAACCCGAAACGGGCCATGACCATTCAGATTATGAAACGTCTTTACTATAGCCATCCTTGTCTATCGCACGGATTTCTTTACTTTACTTTGTCGCTCTCATGTAAAGGCAGATGGACCATGTGGATTTTCCAGCCCTGTATATTCAATGTATGATATAAACTGGGCTGGAAAAT
>NW_019416903.1:0-11277 GCF_000390285.2 Anoplophora glabripennis | reverse complement strand
TATATATATATATATACCTCGGATACAGTAGAAGAACGCCAACTGCCCTGTCTCTTCAGAATGGGCTAATCTGTACTATTCATGTTGACAATAGCATCTACCATTATGATAGGCCTAATTAATCATATAAATGCACAACTTAAAGGGGCAGTCAGTCAGTCATCACCTGTAATTGTGAAATTTTGGATTTGCGATTTTTCTCATCTCGAAGAAACAACGCCAGGAAATCTTCTAAATCATTCATAGTTAAATGCCATATCTTTTTTAATTACCAGTTCTCGTCTGGGTCTTCAAGTACAAATTTTGCAACTTTACCTGAATTTAATACCTTTGGCCTTATGAGTGTCTAATAAAGAGTTTTTCTTTCTAACTAAACATCATACAACGGTTTTCGGAAAATTAGTGACATTTACATTTTGTTTTACAGCTGGAAAATGTTTTTTTAATTAAAAACTGGATCCATAATGTAGAAACTTTCATGGAATCGGCTTTTTCTGATAACCATACTAAAGGGAGTCCCAAAAGTAACACAAGATTTGAATTGTGCGCGATTTTCATTACGAAGAGTTGGCAGCATTGTGCAGGGTCACATGTTGTAGTAAACACGTTGCGGTTAGTAACTGAAGCGCTATTCGATGGATGAGCGATTGAATATTGTGAAAATTCATTACAAAAGAGAAAGGACCAACCATCCCACCAGCGTAAAATCCACACCACACTGCACCTTTTGCGGTTGTCTCTGCCTTAAATTCGACAGTTTTGCATCTTCACATAAGTACCCACCAAATTAAAAATGCGCTTCTTCGCTAAAGATGATTTTCTTAGCAAAATCACCTTCCACTTGTTGATTCTCCAACATCCAATCCATGAATGGTCATCTGGTTTCAATTTCGAGTCAGCTGAATCTTGAATGGATGCAGATCTTTTGTTAAAATCCGCTGCATTGTGCTTTTTGAAATGTTTATTTTCAGTGGCCGACGGCGCATTGAAGTTACGGGCATTTAATTTTAGTTACACTATCAATCACCATAGTAATATTTTCGGCCGAATAACTAGTACGAGGCCGGCCTGGTTTTTTCCAAATTCAACGTAATTTGCGCAAAGTCTCAACTATTCACTCTCCGTTGTTTTATTCGGGGCGTTCCTTCTACCGAAAATTCCACGTAATTTGCGCACAGTCTCAACTATTCACTCTCCGTACTTGTAATGAATTTTCACAAACACCACTCGTTCATCCGTCGTATAGCGTTCAATTTTGTTTAATCACTTCGTGTTTACTACAACATTTACTACAACATGAGACTCTGCATAATGCTGCCAACTCTTCGAATCCTGCGTTACTTTTGGGACACTCTTTAGAAGAATATCGTCACTTACATTTTAACGTTTCTTTGGGTGCATCAACAGTGTAGACGGTGAGTAAGTGCTAAGGAACAGAATGAAAAACTCTCAGGCAAATTATTTTTCCGAAAAACGTCGAGACAAGTCGATTTTTGATTGAAGGGGGACATTTTTTCACATAAATTTCTTGCTACAGACTCTACCCCACTAGGGGGGGGGGTCAACCCCCAACAAATCTTAATAGGGAAGGAGGGTTAAGTAAAACCTCGTTTGAAACATATTGTAATTATCTGCATGTTTTATTTTTTGAATTTGACTGCTTAGTTTCGGAGATACAAGTACATACAAGATGACTGACCGCCGATTACAATTTTGTGAAATAATGAGTGAACGAGTTATTAACAATCTTCATTTTATTTTCAATATCTGCTTTTCGGATGAGTGTTCTTTTTCTGTTAATGACACCGTCAATCGTTATAATTGTCGTTATTGGTTCGATTCTAACCCAAGTATATTTCATGAGAGTCATACACACACAGCATCTGGAAAAATTAAATGTATGGACTGGAACTTTTGGTGACCGTATTGTTGGTCCTTTATTCTTACCAGGTAATTTCACCGGGGAGATGTACCTAGATTTGTTGGAGAACAACATTGATCGAGCGTTGAGGATAATGAGAATTATCTCGAAGACCAGTTGATATTCCTACAGGATATAGCTCTCTCACACTACGCCCTGGCTGGATCTAGATCATAGATTTGCAAATCAGCGGATTGGGTGAACAGGCGCCATAATATGGCCTGGACGTTCGCCGGATTTGTCTCTTTTGGATGAATGAATGAATGAATGAATGAATGAATGAATGAATGAATGAATGAATGAATGAATGAATGAATGAATGAATGAATGAATGAATGAATGAGTGAGTGAGTGAATGAATGAATGAATGAATGAAGAATGAATGAATTAATGGATGAAAGAATGAATGAATGAATGATGAATGTTGATGATGATGATGATAATGAATAAATAGAGGAAAAAAGTTTATGTTAAATGAATGGTTTTAGAATTATTTCAGATTTATTTAACTCGGTAATAAGTTTATTTAGGCTAAAAAAATAATAACTAAAATGTTTTCAGTTTCTTCAAATAAAATGTACTTTTAAAGTTTTCACTGCCCGTGCTATTACTTAGAGTACCATGTTTTTTCGGGTCGTTATTCCGCCGTGGCCTATGTTTCTGGTTGCACCATTTACAGATTTACAATGCCTTACTATCCTACCTATTTACTTCTTTAGCTTCGCTTGGAATCTTTGACTAGCCCTTGTTGTATTCGGGTTAGGCTCTGTGGGGGGAAACCATTAATAGAACCCCTAGGCTTGCCTTGATATTGATCTTGGTTGTTGTTGTTGTTGTTGTTTGTTCTAAGCATGCTATAGGCGGGACTGTTCCTCAGACAATAATGATCCTCCGAGAGGTTTCATAGTGGTTTCTGTAACTGGCCGCTTTTAAATGTTTTGCCGTTCTCCACTGAGGGCATCTTCAGTGGTGATCCTACAACAGTTTCGTCGCCACTTGGAGCCTCCCAGCTGTCTCTATTCTTTCAAAGTTGACTGCAGAATGTATTATTGTAGTATTACTGGTCAAGAATGTAAATAATTACCATATTTTATAACGGTCAGTAAATTGTTTATTGAGAGATTTACCCCTGTAAACGGGGGTTGGTAGATATTATATTTTTTTCACTATATCTCAAAAATTTTCAAATATATCTTCTCTAATAGTTTAAACATAGACTTAGAGCAGGCATCTCACTTAGCTTTATGTAATGAAAGTAAACTGTATAAGTAAATAACAAGTTTACCATTGTGGAAAGTATATTCGGAAAGAGTATCTAGATGTATTCTTTATTTTATATGTATAAATACATATAAGGTATGTACATTTCTAAATGCTAGTTTTGCTACATTCTCACATAGAAAATAATCTAAAAATCGCAAATATGTGAGCATGTGACGCCCCCTTAACCTTAACCTAAATTTGGTTTCTCGCATGCCTCATGTCGGGGCGATAAGACGACTATGTAGTTAAATTCTTTAAATAAAATGGGCAAATTTTCATGTTAATAGAACGTGCACAGCATTAACATATTAAACAAATAAACACAAGAATAATATTCATACCTTCTTCAAAGCTTTTTATTTCAAGTTCCGCAATCTGCTCTAAGATGGGAATCTAGCCGATTATGAAACGTCCGAAACGGCAAGGCTTCAAACGTTCCGCCGCCTGCGACCAAAATGTATACGTAATAAATCCGTCATGTGTGGGACATCTAGGATATATTCAGGGCACGTTTCCTATTCCCTGATATGATCTCCGACCACTGGACCCGGTATACACGACTTTTATGCATATATAGTATACTAATGCTCTAAAATCGTGTTTGCGCACTAGCTGCAATGAAATCTTACTTGAAGTGTCCTTTTATTTATTTGTAATATAATAATTGTAACCATCCAAACTAATTTGCAAGGAAACAATTTGAGAATTATTGAAAGGAAATAAAGTGAAGGTCATATTTTTTCTCTATTCAAATTATCACTCTGTTTTCATTTATTCATTTTCTGATGGGTGTTAGACTAACCATGTTCTGTTTCCCTTAGCCAAAAAGCTGAGAAAATTTTCTTTACAGGGGGTATATCAGATAACTATGTTTTTTTTTTTAACAAGGTAACTTTTATAAGTATTAGATGTAGTAGCATTTTAGAAATACCTACCAGTTGATTGTGAAACAAGTTAGAAAATTTTATTATTTTTCATTTTACGAAAAAAAAACTGTCAGATATTTAATCCAATAATACAAGGCTAACACGATTAGTTTTCGAAATGTTTGGAAAAAACTGAGATTTTGGAAATTCGTTTTTCTTTTATTTCAGCCTTGTTTGAGGTGATATTCAAAAAGAATAACACTTTGTCATGGCAACTTTTTGCCCTCTATCGAATGGCATAATCAATTTTTACATGTAACGTTTCGTCTTTGTTTTTTGCAAGCCTTCATGACCCCCAATACTGTACTGCTTCAGCACGACCCAGATTCAGACGTTTTGTCTCGAAAAATTCAAAACTGATTGCCAATATTTCGAAAACTAATCACGTTAGCCTTGATTTTTTAGAAGTATAATGTTGGTATCATGATTACGAAACTTTGCTCACATTTATGCTAGTTCGTATCTCTTTCCCTTTCCGAGATCCCAGTAGTGAGAACAGAATTTGTAACAGCCTGTATAGACAACATAGTCATCTCGTAATTTTGAACTTGCCTCGGCAGCAGATGATGGATTGAGAGCGGTGGACAACAATAACGCAAAACGTTAAAACAAAATTCCTGACATAGGGATTTAAAAATATTCACTCAAATTTAGGTACATGTGTACTAAATGTGATTTTTTTTTAGAGTATTTTTATAATTGCTATATGAGCTTTTGTTTAACCATAAACGTGTAAAGTTGTCATAATATTAAGTGAAAATTAATATACTCAATATTTTAACTCAGTGGACAGTTATGTTTACTCACATCAATTATTTACACGTATTTGAGGTTACAACTCCGACTGCTCCGTGAATACTGATATTGATTTACAAATAGAAGATTCACGAAATTAACAGCATAATTATAAAATTTTAGTAAATACATCATATAATAAAATAAATTAGCATTCAAAATATTTCTATTGTGGTGCATTAACCAGTAACAATTTGTTCTTTCAGTTATTTTTAGTATCAACTGTTTACGAGTTAACAGCGGTTTCCTCAAAGAAAGCGAATGTAAAAATTATTATTCTATGAGCTTATTGGATGACCTTAGATTCCAATCTCTTTTTAAAGTAGTGTCGCTTTCGGTAACTTAATACTATCAGATCGACGATTTGCTGGAATGATTAAATGAGCTGGAATTATATGAATTTATCAAAAGAATATCGTTTTAGTTGACTTGCTCTTATATATTGCATTTTAAAATATTCGAACAGGAATTGATTTATGAATGAACTTCAATAAACCGGCAATAAATTATGTAACACGTTCGGTTTTTTTATACAAGCTCAAATTTTATCATCACTAACTGTAGCCTTAGCTGCGCAGTTTGTTACGTTCACTTATAAATAGTTATAAATGATAGTAACAGTAATGTTTGTTTAAAAAAGTAACCGAAAATTTTAGCCAATTATATTTGACGTAAGTGGTATCCTGGTTACTTGAAAATATTTAATATATTAGTTTTTAATTATTTATACTGAAAGAATATGGTTTATTTTCAATGATATTCATATCAAATTAACCATTTTGTAATTGCATAATGCAGTTTTGTAGTCTTGGTAGTATTAGATCAGAAGTAAATAAGGGCATATGTATGTACCTACGAAATATTGTTTGGTTTCCTTATCAGATATTTGTTTTATTTTATATTTAAATTTCACATTACTTTTTGCTTATAAAATTTTTTATTAGAACACAGGAAGAGGGGAATTATAATAACAACCTCCTGAGAGAGAGAGAGGGGGAGAGAGGGGGAGGGACGGAGGGAGACAGAGAGAGAGAGAGAGGGACAGAGAGAGAGGGACAGAGAGAGATAAATGAGTATAATTTGTATAGGTATAATGCAAAAGAAGATAATAAACGAAGAAAAATAAATTCAGAGATTGTTAAAACTGCGAATGATTTATATTGTTACAACGTTAATAAGATTCATTTAAGATAGTGGAAACTCTTTAAATATAGCCAGAATTACCGAGAAATTAGTGTTACACCAGCCATGGGTATAATGTAACATATTTGAAAATTAATAAGTCAAAAGTAGTGGCTCATAATATGATCAAAGAAAACTGTAAAAACTCGTAGCAAGATTAAAAATATCGATAACATAAATAACTGAAGTTAAAACCTAACTTCGAAACCTCCAGAAACTCTTAAAGGAATGTTGGAGGTCACATTAAACATATTTGAAAGATATTTAGTCTACTTTTAATAGTAAATAGGATACTAAAACTAATATATAGTTATTACATTCATATAAAGGTGAGTCAGAATATGTAGAATGCTGCAGTGTTCTACCGACAAAACGGTGATTCTCTGATAAAAAATAACAAAGTTCATATGAATACAGGTCGGTAAATGCTTTGTTTTTGATAAAATAAAATAAAATACCGACGAAATGTATGAATTACTGTTTTAAATAATCTAGATGATACTTTTTTCAGAAATCATGATCTGTTTTTTATTATTAGGTCTGATACTTACTCTAGGTACACCCTTCAACTTTTTTTTGATGTGATGATACTAATTTTTAAGAAAATATAACTGTATTTTCTTTAACTTTTTAATAACATTAATATTTGTGTATCTTTAACTGTTTAAATGATATTCATCAAAATGTGAGTTAAGCATTTTATCTAGTATGTTGGTATGTTTTAAGTAAAACTATAATAATATGGCGTCAAGTCTGGTGACTTAACTCGTCAACGAATAGATCCTTTGGTATTCCATGTATTCCATGACAGCAGTAGTGTGCGGCGTATCTCAGAGGAACTGTCCTGTTCTGATCACAGAAGTACAGTATTTAATTTCATTACATCAAGGTCAAATGAGGCTAGGTTCAGGAACATAAGAGAGATACATTTGGAGAGTTAAGTTCTTGGGGAATCTCTCTCGGAAGGAACAGTATCTATGACAGGGAAATACTTCAGTTAAGACAGTAATGTAATAAAGCTAAACATAGTTAAAATTGGGTCCTTTATCGACCAAGTTAACCAAATATAATAACAAACCACGAAAGGCACAAGAAAACCGTTGCGTATGCGAGAATCCATATGTGTCTAGCCAAAGATAATTCTAAGGAAGGTGGGTTCTTTTAAAAAACTTTCGAATTGCTTTTCAGTATATATGTTATATGTTCTTTTCTATCTGACAATATATTATGTCGGAGTTTGGCAAAGACGGAAGTCATATATTTGTACAAAGTGAGAATTATAACTGGTTATATGCCAAGAAGATGCGCCAATAAGTCTATTATCATTTATTTTGGAATTTGTAGATGCATTACTTAAAGTGAAATCTCTAAATCAACGCTTACTAATAAAGTAAGTTGGCTGCTTTCGCTTGAAATTACCTCATTTGCTATATTCTTGGGCAACGAGGAGTGTTCAATAACGTAACTAATAACTATAAGTAGAGCTGTAGCTAGAGAAATGTAATTTGGCACTGAATAAGGTATAGCAGGGGTGAAGGAAAAAGTTCTTTAAACACCTTCGGAGTGCATACAGGCACCTAAATGTGACAAGCGTGAAGATCCAGTTTACTAAAATTGTTAAAGACCTTGGTGTAGCCTTTGACCAAACTAACGTGGAACTATCACATTAACAAAATCTCACATAGAGTTAGAATCATCCTTGAGAGGGATCTTAGCCCTATTGTAACCTATGGGTGATGGTATGGTGATGATTACAGACCCTGCAAGTGAGGTTGGAAACGTTCCTAGGATATGTTTAAGGGCTAACTCACCTGATTGTTACGAGAGCCATTAGAATTACACCCAGCGCAGATCTAGTCTTGGTGAACCCACTACTAAATATTCAAGGAGAGGTTAGGTCTATATGCAAGTCTCACCAATTGTCCGGAGGCACGATATGATCATTTAAAGGCACAACCGATTTTAGGAATGCCAACTAATCACTTAGTTCTGAGATGCAGTTTTCAAAAGAACTTCGACATAGTAATACCAAAAAGGAAGGAACTGATCCAAGTGCCTCTTAGACAGGGATGCAAACCACAGTTTTCCATGTGAAAGTGATTAGTATATAACGAAGTTAATACGAAAGAAGTAAGTTCATACTCGAACAAATCCAAACCTGTATGGAGCTTTTTGGTTGCTTATTGGATCCTAGCATGGATACCGGGACATCAAAGAATGCTGATGAGTTAGCCAGTGCAGGCTAGAGGGCCCAAACCCTCTTGCAGCATTGCTGTGTTGTTAAGATATTTTTGCAGAAAAATAAGGCCCAAGAAAGGTAGCAGGAAACCGCTACATACATGTGGATCAAGAGGACTTTAAAAGGACGAAATAGAAGAGAATAGAACAGAAAATAACATCGGCCTGGTGATGGAGAGGTTATGTGGCTTCTGCCAGGGGGAAGAGGAAGCCGCAGTTCATGGGGTGTGTGAAGGTCAACGAGGATGCGCTATCGTACTGTTCGAAAGAGAAAAACCGGATATTTGATTCCGTAAAAGAATCGCTATTAAAGCTGTAGAGCCTACTAGGCTAAACTTAAATTGACAACGCCAAGACCATGGAAGTCTACAATAAAAACTATCTATATCAAAAACAAAACGTTTGCGGTTTTATGTTCATATGAACCCATTTTCTTGTTTTGGCCAGAGAATCATTATACAATTTTGTCTATGGAATGTACAACACCTTGCTCAGTCTTGTCAGTATGTGACACATTTTTAATAAAACGAAAAGTAACACTCTATGCATAAGTTATTTGAAATGAATGAAGAAGTTAATATATTCAAATCAAAGAAACTGAACAATATTTTTATAAAAGTTAAATGTGTGTGACTAAAAGAATAAATAACTACTGCATTTGCTTAGTCCTTAGTAGTCTTGCTGTGATTTGTTGTATACTTATTAATATTCATAACCTATTGAACCTTGCATTCCTTTACTGTATTTGTGATTACCGTATCAAGGCCGGATACAGAGTACGAACGAAGAAGTGTTTATCTACTTATCATATTATATACCTATTTACATGATATTTAATGAAAATTACATTTAAAATGTTACGTGCAGTGTTTTCACTTTGTAAGCGTCAATTAGCCACTGTTCTCTTTAATCTCTGATCACGTTTTAAAGGTTTTCATTATTTAAAGAAATTAAAACTTGAACAGAACCAAATTTAAATAAATTAATTAATTTTATTATGTTTGAAGAGATTACTGATACAAATATATCTGTTTTGAAATACCTAATTTTGAATATTAATGACATGTTGAGTGTTCAAAATTTATACCGAGTGTGCGTTTTACAAACCACACGATGGAGATCTCGGTTATCTTAACGAATGAGGTGCCGAATAGAAATTTGATCTATCTACTGAAAAATTGAAAACATTTATATTCGAATTCAAATAAATATATTATCGTATGAGCTGTAGTGAAATCAGGTAGGAAATGGCATTTAATTTTGAAACTAAAATTTTGACCACTATTTTTTGAATTGTAGAGGGGAGAAAAATGTACTTTAGAACCACCCTTTTTATACAAAAACCGATGTCTACCAGATCATTTTTGGAAGGTGAAAATTGAAGAAACCATTTTTAGAATTACACCACTCGATGAGATGGACGTGTTCCAAATTTCATAAAAAAATATTGTATATTAATAATTCTATGGCAAAATTAAAAATCACATTATTGTTATGAATTTTTTTCGTGTGAAGAAGCAAGCTGTGGTATAAAACGTAAAAAATAACTGACGATATCAGAAAGTGACTTAAAGCATTACACAGAAATATTTCTATCAGATTAGAGCCTATGCAAATAATGTAAAAAGTGTACAAGTTTGTGGTCCCATAATCCAACAACTAAGTGTAAGAGGCAAGATTGAACTTGTGCGTCTTGCTGGCGATAATATTTTATCCACAAGAGATGCGGCCAGAGAATTTAATTACAGCCATCCTGATATACCTGCAGTGAGCAGCAGTACTATACACCGCATAAATAGGTTTTTTTTAACGAAACAGGAAATCTATCAAGACATATTCTCAAAAACAGAAATACAGGTAATCTAGGTCGCAAGATTAGACATAACGAGCGAATTTTTCACAATGATACTAATTCAAGCTTGAGAATGGCTAGTCTAGACTTATATATCTCTAGAGAAAATATTAGACGGTGCGTTGTAAAAAATAAAATAAAACCGTTTAAGCCTTGCATACTCTTGAACTGGGAGATGAGGAAAGAAGAATGAAATTCTGTTTGTGAGTCCAGGAAATTATCGGGTAAATAGAAAATAGAAAGGAAATTCTGTTCAGTGACGAGGCCACGTTTACAACAAATGTACGGTATTGGTCTACTGAAAATCCTAAGCGGGTGATAAGCGCATTTTATTTGAGAGTAATTTGAATGGACATGTGTTTTTGAACTTTTTAAGAAATGAATTTTGGGACGCACTAGACTTATCACCTCTGGTTCGCCTGAATTTGGGGTTTCAATTAGATTGATCTCCCGTGCATAACGCAGAAGTGGTGAATGAAAATTTTGCAAGTCGATGGATAAGACGAAACAGTCCTCTTATTGAATGGCCGTCAAGATCACCTGACTTGACTCCACTCGACTTTTTCCTTTGGGGCATTCTTAAGCAAAAAGTGTAAAAGACAACACCACAGTCAGTAGAAGAACTAGGCGCTAGAATAACTGAATGATGTGCAAATGTTACCCCAGAAAAACTGAGAAAAGGGACCACGAACATACGAAAAAGGTATGATAAGTGCCTTGAAATAAACAAGATGGACGCAACAAGAATTTGATTAGTATTTTTCTTCTGACACCTTAATAATTTTGTTAAATTTTATGAGTAAAAATAGTTATTGTCAATTATTTTTGACGTTTTATTCCATGGCTTGCTTCGTCAAATAAAGAAAATTCATAATAATAATGTGACTTTTAATTTTGCCACATGATTATTAATATGCAATATTTTTTGAGAAAATTTGGAACACGTCCATTTCAGAAGGCGCTTAATCCAGTGGTGTACTCAGATTTGTTCTAAAAAATACGCTAAAATGGTTTCTTCAATCTTTACCTTCCAAACATGATCTAGTAGACCTTGGTTTTTGTATTAAAAAGGATGACACTTGGTCTTAAAGTACACTTTT
>NW_019416902.1:179268-205912 GCF_000390285.2 Anoplophora glabripennis | reverse complement strand
AACATTGAAAAGCGTACCATTTCGGTTTGTATACCTTTCTGATACCTATAATAAAATAAATATACCCATAAAATATGTATATCTCACTATTTTTGTTTAATTTGCCTATTCCTATTCCGAAAGTTTTTTCCCTTTTGCTTTTCTCTCTTTAAAAGACCCCAAAAAGTTCGAAACTTTATTCTCTGCCTCTTCAAATTCAGTATTATATGATTTGGTTATTTCGTCTTATGCATCAGCCTTTTTCTTTTATTGAAGTGCTGGCGGCGTTTTGAATTCCACAACAAGTCGTATTTTAAATAGAACTGAATGAAGTACAATGAATCCCATTGTTCCATTTCTATTGTAATTTTGGACAGGTTTGCTTCGTGTGTACGTGTTTTAATATTCTAATAATGTCGAACGCGCCAAAGGGTAAAAAATTATCTTTTGCTGATAAAGTACGCAAATTTATTTATTTTGTTGATACCTATATGTTTATTTATTTGTTTACGTCGAAGACGCCCATGACTAGCCGACGAAAACCCTAAGCTCTAATAATAACACACACAAGTGGATTTGGCGGTACTGTAGCATTTTAAAATGCTACTTTTCTTATTTATTAGTTAATTAGGATTAATGTATGCATAATTACTAACAACGCTACTTTTAATTAGTAGTATTTCTTCTATGTCATATTTTACTTTTTTCGAATTGCATCTACACGCTCTTCTCTTTTATCAAGTTCGAGTTTTCCTGGTTGTTGCTATTAATAATATTGTCTTAAGTATTCTATACGATAGACAATCAACACACCACTTCTAAAAATCGCTAAAATTATATTCACAAAAAGTATCCTCCACGTCTCCTGAGAAAATAACATTTAGCTGGTAGAGACGGACGGGTTTGGGCAAAGTGAAAGGCAAAAGGTGGATCGTGATTAATTTTACGGTTTTCCATTTCATGGGATTTGAAAAACCACCTTTTTAATGCTTATACTGTGTACCGTCGATGTGTCTCTATATCCAAAAGTCTCGCACTAAAGGTTTTCCAAGACGCTTTTCTGTCAATTTTTTTTTTAAGCAGAAGTTCATCCAGGACAAATTTCGTTTTATTTTGACACAATATTTACATTACGTCCGAAAATGATTTTGGTTACCTCAATTTTAAGCCTTCTACAGAAGGTGAGTTGCAACTAAAAGGCATTTCTTAGTTCATAGTACCTACTTATGTAGGTAATTGTTCCATTTTAGGGTTTTAGGGATAAGTTAGACAAGTTACAGTATTTCTTCTAAGTCCAGCTTTCCAGTATCTAATTTGTTTTTCATTCACTCTACCATTACTTTGTTTTATCACATCTTTGTTTCACGATTGTGAGTTTCGTGACTTGGCAAAATCGAGAGTACTAAACATATTTCATGTGAAGTTACGTGGCGCCCAGTACAACCTACCTCAATGATACCAGAAAGTTATTACAATCCACGACCCTAATGCTCTCTGACGAAAAGCTGCCGTATGCTAGTATATATATTTTTTTGAAGACACCGTAACAAGTAGTTAGAAGTAGTACCTAATAGAATTTTCAAAATGTTTAGTGGCGTCGAATTTTTAGAATTCTTAGTGTAGGTAACTTCTGGTACCTCCGTCACTAGTATACGCATTTATATCCCATTTCAGTGAATTTTTACCTTTAATTTGATAAATCATCAGCCTAAGTTCCATCATTCTGCATAAAACGTTTTAATAAATATTTCTGAAAGGGGGACTTCTTTAAATTTCAACCCCTGTATCTCGAAAACTATCGATTTGCAGACACATGTTTATGTAACTTTTTTTGCCGAGACTTATTCAATGAAACGCTACTTTATTTCTGTGCAAGTATGTATACTGTATACTAAATTTAATGTATAACAATAAATATTTGATATTTTCAAATAACCATACCATTTTACTAGGCTCAAGCAAAATATTTCCGGCAGTCTGGGTAAGAATTATTGTGGGATATCATTTTGGGAACGTATTTTTTCGAGGACATTTTAGCCGGACCAATGTATTTAGAATTTTTACAGAATGAATTAATTCCTGTTTTAGCTGCTCTTATTCCAAATCTTGATGATCCTGACGTCCCTAGCAACACCCTGTCATATTAGCAGAATGGGGCAGCACCACATTTTGCTATACCTGTCCGGGAATATTTAAAGAATATTTTCCCTAATCGGTGGATATGTCGAAGAGGTACTATAATTAGAGTTTTCGTCGGCTAGTCATAGGCGTGTTCGTCGTAAACAAATAAATAAACAGGTAGGTATAAATAAATATAAATATTTTTGCGTACTTTACCAGCGAAAGGTCATTTTTTGCGCCTTGGCACATTCGACATTATTTCGACATTTACAAACACGTAAAACACGAAGCAAACGCGAAGCCAATAACTGCCGTTATTACCGGTTTCGTACGTAGCGCTGTAGCGAAAGGCCGACGCGACGGCTATGATCATCCGACCGAGTCCTGAACTCTTGCTGATGTCAGATTACGCGTTACTGTAATCTGACATCAGCTTGATTTTTTTTATGGTAATGTGTTAAAAGTCAGGTGTATAAAGAAGAACCTGATAAATTAAGTCAACTGACAGGTATAATAAGGTATTTCTAAGAGATATTTCACTAGAAGCGTTTTACAGAATATGAGGATTTCGGTTATTTAAAATTTAAACAAACCAAAATCAATTAAACATTGTATTTATATTTTTACGAAATTTTTATTGAACCGTTACATTATAAGTTATATCTGTTTATTGTTTATGTTGTGATTTTTACACTACTGTAAGAAAATCTTTCCCGTACCGTTTTTTATCTATATTTTATACAGTAAATACCTACTCATAAATACATGCAGGTAAACCAACTCGCATCAAAAATGCATTATTTAGTAAATATAGCATTTACTGATCGTATTCCACATATTAAACGTTTATTATAATTACTATTTGTTTATATTTATAGTTATGTTGCAGTTTGTACAACTTGATTGACCTTACTCGAAAAGTCGGGGACATCACCGCTGTTAATTATTTCTTCTTCGACAATATTATTTTGTCTCTCCACCTTCTAAATATTTTATCTGCTATGTCTAATTTTCGTACTTTTCCTACACTTGTTTAATAACAAATTTAAAGTCACATTTTTGGCAGCTGGTAGTGTTCCGGACACCTGAACATAATCACCTCCTGTCCTTTTTAAATATTTTTAATATTTGAAATTCCATAAAGTTCATATCGAGCAATGTGACAACGGCGCGGCGGATAACACGAGGTACTAAACTGTCAAGCAATACGCAATTCAGTTGGTATCTGGAATTATGGTATCTATTTCCTTTTCTTGAGGTGTTTTCTAGCGAGTGCGCGAAAATTGGATTCGAAGGTGTCGTGCGTGCATCGAAAAAGGTGGTGGACATTTTGAACATATGTTGTAGTTTGTTTTGTACCTGTGCGTAAAAATTCCTGAATTTTGCGTTTTGGTAAGTAGGTACCAAAATTATTTTTAATACATATGATTATTTTCATGACGTGAATCTTTGGATACTTTAATTACATATTTTTCAAATTCATAATTTGATTAAAAGTTAAGTTCCTGTTTTACGAGATTCATAATTACTAAAATTCGAGCTAAAATTTAAGCACAACACTATCATCGTACTCATTCATAAAAATTTTGTAGTTTATTAATATTTTTTGCGATTCCAGAAAAACTAGTGGGTATGTCTACCTCATAGTAAAAGTACATTCTCGGACTCGATGCTTGTTGGTCTTGGCTAATTTGCATTGTCGTCCGAGAATGAATTGCTTTTATTACTAGGTACACAATATACTAGAATTCCACACTTTTGCCGTTTATTGTATATTTTAATGTTTTCATATCTTCTATGTTTTGTTTTTGCAATTTTACCCTATTTACAATTTCATATCAT
The DNA here is from genome assembly GCF_000390285.2 of Anoplophora glabripennis. Classification (NCBI taxonomy): domain Eukaryota; kingdom Metazoa; phylum Arthropoda; class Insecta; order Coleoptera; family Cerambycidae; genus Anoplophora; species Anoplophora glabripennis. The sequence continues at coordinate 201,970 of NW_019416902.1, read as the reverse complement.
GAATTTCTTAGCTAAGAATAATATTAATTTTCATTTAGAAATGGTAGACAATTCTCTATTACTGCTCTTATAAGCAATTATGTTTTGGCTCTAGCAGACTTTACGTCTGCCTTTAAAAAAACTCATAGACTTGGTTAACACTTCGCACAGTTTAAAGCGAAATAAGTGAATTATTCACTGTAATATCTAATTTTAACTTATTACTGAAACGAGTATCCAGTAGCAACGCGAAATATTCAGAATGGTCTACGAACTTCTTTATTTAATTTATATGGAGCACTAGGTACACTGGAAAAATTAACATTGTATTTTATTTCAGTAACATAAGTTTTAAATAGTAAAGTTGTCTAACGATTTTTGTTTTAGACAGCAAGAAATGTTAAGTTCTTTTATGTAGCAGTCTAACTACACAGGGTGTAACTAAAGTGTTTGCCCAATTTTAAATCAAAGAAAAACCTACATAAAACTTTACAGGCAGAATATATGTGATATATCACAAATAAAATTTGTATAAATTTGGCACACGGCCTTAACTTTTGATTGTCCAGAAACAAATGTGGCCAATCATATAAAATTTTACATACAGGAGGGTAATTTTAGCTATTTCAAATTTGACTCACTATTACGATATCTCAGTATCAAAGTCTTTTAAAAATACTAGGTCTGTTGAGAACATAACCGAAGTTTTTGAATCTATCTCTAATAGAGATATATTGGTGATATGCGGTTGGCAGAATTGCGTTGTGCATAACTTCCTCTGAAACCACATTCTTGAATTGTTGATAGCTTATTTACCTTTCCTGATATTGTTATTTAAGTGCAACGGTTAATCGTCTATGATGGTCGGTAGCTAAATGCCCATTAAAAAAAATAAAATGACTGTTCAACATTTACCTAGATCACAGGCGCATATCTAAAATAGTCGAAGTTTTTTAATATATTTTGACCCCCCATTAACTTTTTTATTTCTAGAGTTATAAAAATGTGAACTACAAAAACTGCAGTATTTTTTATGAAGTTTTCGAAAATGATAGTAGAAAAACAAATGAAGTCTAAACAAAATGGCCGCGTATGTGAATTTTGTTAATTTAAATGGAACACCCTGTATCTTTTTACATATGTTGGATAGAACGTTCCCTGTCGAGCATAGTCATATATGGTTTGTTGGGTCCATCTCTAACAATAACCGAGATACTATTAAATAGAAAAGAAAATTTTTATTAAGAAAATAACATTATAAAACATCTCGTAATTGTTAGACCTCTTTCAGGCATTTGTGCCTTTTTTCCAATTACGTAAGGATTTATAGATTTAGTTGTATATATTTTGACATATCGGACATTGATACGGTCCAAAATGCGTATAGGATTTTAATTAGGCCGTGCAAGGCCTAATTAGGTACTCACGGACAATATTATATGGTAGGTCGTGACAGTGACAGGTAGTAATGTCATGATAACATTGTTATTAATTGACAGTTTGTATTATTATTTGATTAAAATGAGTTACACTGAAGTAGAAAATTGAAATATTATTAGGAATTAAAATAGAGTATGATATTTAAATTTTCTAATTCTGTGTAACCCATTTTTAATTAAATAATAATACAATCTGTCAAACAATAACAATATTGTTATGACATTACTTGTCACTGTTACAGCTCACCATGTAACATTGTCCGAGAGTACTTAGGCCTCTCACGGCCTAATTAGTGATATTTAGCTAAAATTATACGCATTTTGCGCCATATCAATGTCCGAAAGGTCAAAATGCATTACAACTAAATCTGTAAATCCTTACGTAATAGGAAAAAAGGCCAGAAATGTCTGAAAGAGGTCTAACAATTACAAGATGTCTTATCTTCTTAATAAAAAACCGTATTTTCGTTTTTCAATTGTATCTTGCTTATTGTTAGAGATGGACCCAACAAACCGCATATGACTATGCTCTTCAGGGAACGTTCTATCCAAATAATAAAAAATATACAGGGTGTTCCATTTAAATTAACAAAGTTAACATACGCGGCCATTTTGTTTAGAATTCATTTGTTTTTCTACTATCATTTTCGAAAACTTTATAAAAAATCCTGCAACTTTTGTAGTTCACATTTTTTATAACTAGAAACAAAAAAGTTAATGGGGGTCAAAATATATTAAAAAACTTCTACTATTTTAGTTATGCGCCTGTGATCTAGGTAAATGTTGAACAGTCATTTTTGAAATGGGCTACCGTTAACAAAGTTAACATCCGTGGCCATTTTGTTTGGACTTCATTTGTTTTGCTATTATAATTTTGGGAAACTTCCATAAATAATCGTACAGCTTTTGTATTTCACATTTTTTTATAACTCTAAAAACAAAAAAGTTAATGGGGGTTCAAAATATAGTGAATCACTCTGTACACTTGTTTGTTAATTTGTGGCATACATACTCTGCCATTAAAGTTTGGCAAAGCATTTTATTATTACTGTATATAGACCTAATAGGGGCAACAAAAACGAGTCAAGAAAATGGACATTTATAATAACACTATCAGCATATCCATTTTCATTTCAAGACAACAGTTCGGTTTGTTTTGAAAGAGGTTATTACTCCGAAATCGTCGATTGTAAACATACATCGCATAAAAGAAGAAACTGATATAATAAGTATAACAGCCGGTCTTTAATGGAAAGTTATAGATAATTGCAGAAAATAATAAAATAGAATATGTTTTAATGCACGTTGTAACATCTGATGAAGCAAAATATGCAAAAACTGTAGTTATTATACTTTTTATGTTAAGCAATACCTGAAACTTTACCATAAAAGTGTAGTCGTAAAAAAACGGTCATGTCTGTGGTTCATTACATTCATTCCATGACGCCTGCTTTTAATGTATTCTGCAACCGTTTACATTACGCACCAAAACACTCGCACTGCAAAAAAAAGACTTCTGAAATATTCTAAACCCCAAAGAAACGTGTTTATTTACGTCTGCTACAAATGGGACACAGACATCGATAATAGCATACCTATAGCAAAAAATTATACATTTGTTTCTTATACCTGAATGAGCGTTTTCACCCTTATTATGGAAAAATACGTTTTTGTGTGCAAGTACTTTAATTTGCACAAAATATGCAAACAATTTATTATCCGTGATTGTGTAATTTTCACAATATAATAACAGGAGAAAGATCCCTTTGAGAATTTTTTTACAATCTAAAGTATCGGGTGAACGAAATACAAGATGTTAGCTTCCAATAATAAAATTTTCTGTTCTCTTTAGCTATTTATATTTTTGTCCGGTGCTTTTATTAAGAGAAATTGAGCGGCACTGATACACTGGGAGGCGTGATATAGATTCATATTTCCCAGTTTCCCAGATTCTACAATACGTTCTTCCAACAGATGTTACCACGTAGTAAAAACTACAGGTACATCTATTGATTACACAGCCACACAGAAAAAAAAAGTTGGGTATACTTTTTATGCGACATATATTTTTCGTAGTAATTTGGCCTCCTGAACACGAATCTGGGGTCAGAATTGGCCCATCACATCACAATTTTTTCCTAACCTCAAAAAACTTGTGAAAAATAGTGAAAATTGATGAAAATTTACTGGGAAAATTTGGAAAAAAAATTATTTCCACATCAAATAGTACATTTTTATGTAAAAGACTCTGCTGAATTCAAATCCACTGTCAGAATTGAGCTAGAACGTGTGGTTTTTTTTCTAACCTCAAAAAACCGAGCAGGAATCGCTATTTTCAAATTCTGAGCGGATTTTGACCAGATTTTGTATAAAGGGGTTTTTTGGGTCGCTGATTACGAATATGAATTCACATTGTAAAAATTCAAGATGGCTGATCCAATATGGCGGGTGTACTTTTTTGAAATCCACCGATTTCAGTAAAATTTGGCATCATAAGGATTGCTGGTTGATCTCACCTTCATTAATCACACATCTGGAGCCAGATTTTCATAAATCAAGGTAAAAGATTCCACTCCGTCTAAAAATGTGACTTCGCTTAAAAAAATGACTTAAGGACTCTACACATGTAATGATGTGTAGTGTGATGTGCTTGTTTCCATGGGACAAGACAAAAAAGTTTCTACTTTATTCTTTCATTTATTTAGTCGTGCATGGGCTTATGGTTTTCCAATCAGATTTTTTTAACTACTATGCAGTTTTCCTATGGCATTTAGATGCTTTTATTTCTTAATAATTTTAAAGTTCAAGGAAAAGGACACATTACTGCCACACAGCACATCACTGCATCTGCTTATGCCTTCAATCTAAAAATGTGACTTTGCCGAAAAAATGCCGCCTACTCGGCCTAAAATTATGACTCTGCCTACAAATTTTACCTTGATTTATGAAAATCTGGCTCCAGATGTGTGATTAATGAAGGTGAGATCAACCAGCAATCCTTATGATGCCAAATTTTACTGAAATCGGTGGATTTCAAAAAAGTACACCCGCCATATTGGATCAGCCATCTTGAATTTTTACAATGTGAATTCATATTCGTAATCAGCGACCCAAAAAACCCCTTTATACAAAATCTGGTCAAAATCCGCTCAGAATTTGAAAATAGCGATTCCTGCTCGGTTTTTTGAGGTTAGAAAAAAAACCACACGTTCTAGCTCAATTCTGACAGTGGATTTGAATTCAGCAGAGTCTTTTACATAAAAATGTACTATTTGATGTGGAAATAAATATTTTTCCAAATTTTCCCAGTAAATTTTCATCAATTTTCACTATTTTTCACAAGTTTTTTGAGGTTAGGAAAAAATTGTGACGTGATGGGCCAATTCTGACCCCAGATTCGTGTTCAGGGGGCCAAATTACTACGAATAATATATGTCGCATAAAAAGTATACCCAACTTTTTTTTCTGTGTGGCTGTGTTATTTTTCTATCATATGGTAATCATAATCTTAACGTTTCTTTTAATGCATATTGATATTTACAGAAATGTTATGGTTTATCGAGAAACTGTATTGAAAAAACAGATAGAGATGAAGTTTAGCAGATTTTAAATTTTAGTTTAGTTAAGTTAGATTAAGCGTTGGATTGACTACGGTAGAAATAAGATGGATAACTTTTGAGCCTCCTTTAATGGAAGCAATAGAATATAATTATTAATATTACTCTTAGCGAGATATGTAAAATATTTGTTTGTGGCATCATACATGTTTGTGTAAAATGTTATGAATGGAGAAAAAAATTGTTTTTCTACAATATGAACTGCAATCAACTGTAGACTATACTGAAGTTTATTTTGGTTATTTAAAAAATGTTTTTGCCAAGACACCAGGATATTTTTTGATAACGTTGTTTACAGGAAACTTTTTATTTGTTGTATGTATACCTCTGCAGATCTAATATCAAGCTTAAAAAAAAGATAAAATTTCAGTTGGATTTAGAGACTATAATATTTTTGGTTAAACGAACAATAAGTATCAAATTGTGAAATACATTCATCCAAATTATATATAAAAAAATATATCTATGTAGAGGTAACTTGTAAAAACATCAAAGGTAAAGTTTTAATGAATTTTACATACAACAATTTACATTTCTGATTTTGCAGAGGTCAATAATAAACAAGTGTTATTTTACTGTTACAAAATAAATTTGCCAGTGAATAATAAACGCACCTATACACCATTCGAAAGAACAAATAAATATATGTTATCCCTCCGTTTATTTGCATATAGATGTAGTGAATAAATAGCAGCTGGAAAAATTATATTTCGCACGTATAAATAAATAAAAAATAAAAATTACCTACCACTTTACAAGTTAGTATTAAGTACTGTTCGACAATATCGTTGTCTGAGACATCCAAATTACCCTTGTCAGTTTAAGAAAGATTTTGAAAGATAAAACAATTTTGGATTTGACAATTTTTCAGATCTACATATATAATAAACTATGTACGTGAAAACAGAAAACATATTCGGTATAAAGTTGGTTTATAACAATCGCCATGCACCACTCTTAAACAGAATCCTATTAATATATTTACTTCATTCGATTCCTCATTCTCTTTGGCGTCCTACAGTATATCTTAACTATAATTTAAGTAAAGAATTAAGGTGTTTTTTGCAAAAACTCCAAAAGTAAATTTTTTATCAAATCGTGGTTTATGGATAGATCATGTTATGTAGATACGGTCTTTACTAAACTTTTTTCGAAAATTGAGCCAGCGATATTTTAACTACTTTTTTTTCTATATTTTTGGAAAATTTGAGAATCTTCTAAAAGTGTCGCTTATTGAAATTAAATAAAACGATGATTCTGAATCAGTTATCATCATTTTTTTTCACCAATTGACAACCTAATCTATACAAGTAAAATAAAACATGAAAATATAAAATTATGTGTATGCACGCATGAATAAAACAATAACTACAAAACAGAACATACATCTATAATCCTTAATAATAATATAAAATAACTACAACTTCGCTTCCGCTTTCCAGGTACAACTAATTAAGTCTAGGACTCTCACCCACGTAGTTCTCCTGTCAGGTGGCTAAGCTTGAGAAGAGCACTCGCATAACCCACCTGCCAGAACAATTACAAGGGGCCCAATCTGCATTGATCAGCCCGGAACCAAAAACCAGGACTCTAGATCCCGTAGATATGTTCTAATTTGTTTACATTTGAAAATCTAAGAAATTTCTACTTTTATAACAATAACAAAAGGTTCCCACACTGTAATTTGAAAGAATAAAGGGGAAGTTATTTTATTCATTTTATTGCTAACTGTAAAAAGTAAAATGAACCACGAAACCGATTTCAAATTCACAGTTCAAAATATTCATTTGAACCAATTTATAAGATAATATATAAAATTGACGATTGGATTTTCATCTTTCTGACTATTCAAACTACTACTATCTGAATGTTTATTTCTCATATGGACTGATACATTTTCCATGTAGTTTTTGCATTTTTCTTGGAATCTGAAAAATCGCTTCAATTGCAGCTAATTTTTCGACATGATTTAAAAGCAATTTTCACAATATAAACAAATAATACCTACGCTGTAGAAATGTGTACTATTTTTTTATATCGTGAAAATTGCTTTTAAATCTTGTCGAAAGTCGTAAAATTGTCTGCATAATTAATTATATTACCGCTCTGGTGCCTGCAGTTTTCTCAAGTGGATGTATTCCCAGGTTATTACAAATCCAGCTCAATTGAGCCGGTTCACTGTGCAAGCTCCCTACAAGGATCCGTAACCGGTGAACCGGGTCAGCAAAATGAGCCGGATTTCCCAGCTCTAATCTCACCGAGAATGAAGTCGTCCACGAAACTGGTAAAAGCATCTTTTTCAAAACAGACTAGAGGATGTAAGAGGATTGAGAAAGTTGTGTCGTAAGTATGTCAACTATCGATTTTGATGATCAAATTCCTTTCTAATTCTTTCACGCGCCAATTTTTGTATTATTTCTATCTTTAGTTAATTTAACATTCCAGCAAATTTCCTTTTGCTTAATATTCATACAAGCATAATAACTTCTTCATCTTCACTCTTAAATGGAACAAAATTAGGTGTTCGCGAGCACAATTAAAATTTATTTTGTAGATGTTAATGTGGAATTGCTAGCAACCTCTTTGTGTGGGCAATTGTTGATTGGTAAAATAAAATAAAAGTACTCCAGTAAGAGTACCGTTAACAATCCCTGCTCATATATTGCAGATTGTTGAAAACTCTTCGAATTGTGCCTGGAATTTCCCTGCCTACACGTGATAATTTCTCAACTTGCGAGTCGCCTCTTCAATTTTTGTGAATCTGTCCCACTTTTTAACGTAAGGAGAATGTATGTCGAAGCTAGAGCAGTTCGGAGGCATTTGCGTGTGCGTCCTAGCCAAAATTGGTGAGGGTGCATTTCCTAGTTCAGAAGTTATCTGGATAAAAAGGAAGGTCATTCATTTCATTTCATGCATGAGCAGTTTCATGCGTAGGAGAAGCGTTAGGTCCTAAAGTAGCGCCTAGATGTTATATTGAAGGACCGTTTGAAGTTTATTGTTAATATTTCCTTCAATATCAGTTTCTTGTGAGACCGTAAAGAGATAACATGTCCGACTTCGATGATTCAAAATCTCCTTCTAGCGATTCCATTCGGGAACGCGATTTCACGACCCTTCTAATAGCAGCTTACTGTGATTATTCAGAATTGGAGTCTGTACAATCAAAAGACTACTATAACAAAAACAAAAAAATAAAAGAAATACAAAAAATTGTTGACACATTAAAACAATGCAAACTTGATTATACGGTTGAACAATTTAAAAAGAGAATCAACACCTTACGGACCAACTTTAACGAGAATGAGTAATGAGAGAATATTGATGCGTTTATTGAAGTACGTATATTGAGCTTCAATATCAAGCTCAATATCGAAGCGATTATTGACAATATTATTGACCATCTAGGGTGCCCTTAACACTTCTCCTCTGGCGTGGTATCAAACGCGCGTAGAATATGATATTCATAACATCACACAGTACATGCTCTAGCCAAAATTGGTGAGGGTAAAGTTATGACGATATACAGGGTGTTTGGTATGTTGATGCATTCCTTGCAGGAGGTTATAGTACAAGTGATTTGTGATATATTTCCTTAATATACCATATTCCGAAAACGCTTAGTTTAGGGTGTTAAAGTTCTAATTAAAAAAAATGTAAATTTATAAATATTGCGGAAACCGCTCAAAATATTTTAATGAAATTTTACAAGCTTTGAGAGTTAACAACAATGCATGTTTTACAATAAAAATATTGTTTTCAGTTTCCTTAGCGGCGTGCGCACAGGCACGTCTTTGGATATTTTTAAAGAAAAAATTATTTTTCTTAAAACAAAAATTATTTTTGAATTCTTTGTTCAATGTGGAAGAGAAAAGGTATCCCGACGTTTTTCTTATGACGCACCATTTTCGAGTAAAAAAAAAATAAAATCGATTTATTGCATGGCGTAATCCGGTTTCAATAATTTGAAAAATAGCTGAAATTATGCACTCAGCCTTTTTGCACCAATTTTATTACAAAAAATTACAGTTAAGATTAGTCTAAAAATTTTTTATCAATTTTTAGATTCACTATTCACTATCTAAAAAGAAATTAGCAAGTTAGCTGACATTTTCGACCGGGGCAACACGGACAGAATTAAGAAAGCGGGCACGTGCGTGCATTAGAAGAAGGGGACTTCATTTTGAGCAAGCTCTTAAGGAATTACTAATTAGAATAAGCTAATAACATAATAATTATATTAGTAATTTTTTTCATTTCCTAACGAGCTTTGTACTCATTTAATACCAAAGATTAGTTAAACGAATTTTAAATTACAGAAAACATACATAATTTAATCTCTAATTAAATGAAGAAACTTTTAGACTGATATGAAATGTGGGTAGTAATAAAATTGGTAGGTACAAAAAAAAATAAGTGCAGTAATTTCTGCTATTTTGCACAATATTATGAAACCGGATCACGTCATGCAATAAATAGATTTTAATTTTTTTACTCGATAACGGTGCGTCATAAGAAAAACAGTCAAGATACCTTTTCTCTTTCAAATTGAACAAAGAATTGAAAAATAATTTTTATTTTAAGAAAAATCAGTGGCGTATCATTTCTTTCTTTAAAAATATTCAGAGACGTGCATGTGCGCACGCCACTGGTAAAACTTAAAATAATATTTTTATCGTAAAACATGTATTGTTGTTAACTGTCAAAGCCTGTAAAATTTCATTAAAATATTCTTAGCGGTTTCCCCATGTCATCTTCTTAATGTCGCAGAATAGCTGCCACATCTATACGTTCTCCATACGTTAAAATGTGTGGATAGTTTTGCACGAATACTTCTTCAGTCAATAAAACACGCTTCGTAAAATTTTAGTTGTTGTGCATGACTTAATTTAGTTGCCCTTATAGATAAAATGATTTTAGTGGTTGAAGAAAAATGTTAATAATGTATAATGCTGCCTTACCTATAATCCTGACAAAAATTTTTAGCACAGTAAAATTGTAATCATTTTAGAGGTCAATGACCCTAAATGTGAAAAACCACCCAAAACAGTTTCAATTATTTAGTTTGCCTGGTTTACTACGCTTTTGTATTTATTACACTGCTTAATTTCTGTTTGGAATAAATAAAAACCATATCTGGTTATGATGTGAGACTACCTTATGAAACATTAACCTCGGCAAAGCATTAAATTCGTTAAAAATTAAAGGAGTTCCTTTGTGATCATCTCATTTGCTTTTACATAACAAGTATTATATGTACCAGTTATACACTTCAACTGATTTTGTTTTTAATAATCTTATTTCAAGAGAAGCAATATATTTTAGATCCATTGTTCAAAATATGCTTAGTAACCTAGATATTATATTTTTACCCAAGCACAACTAGTTCTACAAAAAAGAGAAAATATACAAAGTCAAAAAGATTTCGAAAAAATGTTACTTGAAAAATGACCTTATCTTGTTGAATTCTACATCTGGTTAAAAGCAAAACTCTAACTTAAGAAATACTCTACATGGCATATTTTTTAAATTTTAAAACTATTTGTTCTAAATGATCTAATCCATTAATCACTAAAATTCATATTCCATTTTGTAACGGAGTCTGCAAATGCTGAAATTTAAACGAAAACTTTATAGTTTAGAAATATAATTGAGAATGTCTGTGTGAAAGATTAAATCACATCAACTGAACAAAAGTGTTCCTTCAATTCAATTTAAATTGTAATAAAGGAAGTTATATTTTTATAGTAACTTCTGCTAAGTATTTAAAACTGATAAAATGGAAACTTTTTTGTCTAATTTACTAGCGAAACTCTTGTCCAGTTTAGTAGCATTCCCTTAACAACAGTTTAATTTGAATTGTTCTTGTTTATGTTATTGAGTAAGGTAAGTAAGCTATTGATTGTCGAATAGAGGAATAATTTATTTATTTATTTATTTATTTATTTATTTATTTATTTATCAGTACAATATCCAACGGGCGATAAAGCCCAGTTACAGGATAAGGAGAAGAAGCAAGAAGTCAGTCATCTAAATGATGTAAAACAAAAGAAACAACAAAGAAGAGTGTCAAAGATACATACATAAAAGTTAAAAAACATTAAAAAAAAGAAAAAAATAACAGTCACTAATTAAAAACAGACAATAGACAAAACTAAAGTACAATAAAAGTCACAAAATAAAATCAGTTGCGTACATTATAAACCTGCTTAATACAACTGATGGTAGAACAGAATAAATCTAACCGTGATTCAACTTCTAGGCAGCTGGCACACATCTGATGAACAGGCGCTGCTTTGTACAAATTTGTTCGACCTTTTTTTAATTCCAAAAGATGCCTGTTTCTAGCATTCACTCGAGGAACATGAAAATCTACTAGCCTCAACAAGTTCTCACATTTTATTAAATTATTGAGCAATTTAAACAAAAATATAACAGAATACATTTTTCGGCGTTCTGCGAGACTGCACATGTTGAAGCGTTCGAAAAATGCCTCCTGCGGAAAGCCCCTCGGCGGGTAGTGACCATCAAGCGCGAACACCGCTAGTTTAAAAAATCGACGTTGAACTCTTTCTAAGCATGACACATGAATAGAATAAATAGGAGTCCAAATCAAAGACGCATACTCCAGTCTAGATCTGACCAGTGCACCGTATAGCAGTTTAAAAGTGTTGGGATTCCGAAAACCCGCCATATTCCGCACGACAAAACCCAGGTTCTTGTAGGCAGATTTAACTATAAAATCCATATGCTGCCTGAAAGAAAGTTTTGGATCGAAATAGACTCCTAGGTCTTTAATAACATTTGGCCGACTAGGCTGGACCCGTGTAATCGGTAGTCATACGAAATCTGCCTCAACTGCCGACTGAAGGACATGACATTACATTTTGCCACATTAAGAGGTAATCTATTGTCAGCGCACCAGGAGTTTACCAAATCCAAATTTCTCTGCAGATTACGTGCATCACGTTCATTGGCTATGGGACAAAACATCTTCATATCATCCGCATATAATAGGAAACGCACATCCAGATCCTATGCTATATCATTGATAAAAATCGCAAACAACAAGGGCCCCAGGACAGAACCTTGTGGAACCCCTGAGGATTGAGCAAATTCCATTGACCTTTCTCCCATAATCTGGACAAACTGAGTTCTGTCAGATAAGTAAGAGGCCATGAGCTCCAACAATGAAGAACCCAACCCCGCGGAATCTAGTTTCGACAATAATACACCGTGGTCAAGACGGTCGAAAGCCTTCGAAAAATCCGTGTACAAGACATCCACCTGACCTCCCCTATCAATCACCTCATGGATATACTGCGCCATGCACGCCAAATTGGTAACCGTGGAACGCCCTTCAACAAAACCATGTTGCTCCGGTAGGATAATATTTCTAAGGTGAAATGACAAAATATTATGTGGGGCTGTTTCAAAAATTTTACCGAAATTACATAGTATTGCGATTGGTCTATAATTCTTTATGTCATTCCTGTTATCTTTTTTATATATGGGACAGATTTTCGAAGTTTTCCAACGATCGGGAAATGTATGAGTGAACAGTATTCGGTTGAATATTATAAGAAGAGGCTTGGCAAACACAGTAGCACAATCTTTGATAAGAAAGGCAGGTATGAGATCGGGACCCATGGTCATTTTAGGTTTTAGTTTTTTATGGAATTAAGTACATCGTTGTGTGAGAAAATTTCATCAGAAAGAGCATTGGTATTAAAATTAAAATTGGTGCTGCTCAAAGGATCACTATTGTCACTGTTTACGAATGAGGAAGCAAAGTAGTCAGCAAAGGAATCGGCAATTTGTTTAGTATCATTTAACGACATGTTGTCATATGTCATGATATTTGGGATGGTTACATTACCTTTCTTAGCGTTAACAAAAGTCCAGAATTTATTTGGACTGTGTTTTAATTGATGTTCAATATCAGCGATATATGTGTTGTAGGCCAGTTTACTTTTGTTTTTTACAGCTGATCGCAAACATTGGAAATTTATATGATCCTCAACATTTGAAGTGGAACGGTACTTCTTCCATGCCCTCGCTTTTTCATTAATGGCAACAATTAGGTCTCTGTTAAACCAGGGTGGGTAGGATCTTTTTGAAGGTATCTTTTTGGGAACATATTTCAGAAGAATGGAGTTTAAGGTTTCATAAAACTGAGAAACAAGATCGTTGACAGATGTGATTTTTTCCATGAAGGACCAGTCAGTCAAAGTAAGTTCGTAATACAAGGCAGGGAAGTTCGCTTTTCTAAAATTAATATTTGAACTTAGTTGTGTTCTTATTCTCTTAACATTATTGGGAACAAAGAAGTCTATTAGTAAAGCAGGATGATGAGGATCCTCCGGCAACAACACGTCAGAAGAGTGGAAAACGGAACATCTGACATTAGAGAGAACGAGGTCAAGAATCCTGTTATTGTGATTTAGAATATTGTTGTATTGATGGAAGTCATAAAAGTTTATAAAATTATTTAGTAAATGAAGTGGAGATTGTTCAGTAAGAGTGGTATTATTAATATAATTAGGCAAATTAAAGTCGCCCACCACAACAATATCGGAATCATATATCACGTACATAGATTCAAAAGCAAAAAATAGCTTTTCGTAAGTATCCTTGTTGTTTTAGGAGGTACGTAGATTACCAATATGTATAAATTGCGATTTTTCGTAATGTTAACTTTTATAGAAATAATATCAATAGAGAAGAGATCCTGAAATATTTCGTATTGCAGCTTATGATCAAATTTGCAAGCATTAAAATGCTTAGCAATAGCCAATAAAACACCCCCACCTCTACTAGAATTAGTATGAATAGAATCACGATCAGAACGAAAAACATCATAGTGATTTGTGTTAATTAATTCACTATTATGAAAATTATCGTTCAACCAAGTTTCTGAGAGAGCGATTATGTCGAATAGACACACGGAACAACCCATTAGTAATAATGTCGGATAGTATATTCTAGGTGTTAACATATAAATCCTAGACAATATATCTGTTCGGCAATAGACTAATTATAAACATGTAGGAAAGGGTATTTATAGAGTAGCCACTACTTGCTTCCATATGTGAATTTCGTTGCGTTACGTTTGTGATTCGTGCAGCTACTCAGGTTTTCCAAATGTAAGTTCTCAAGAAATACACGTTAATCTAAATCAAGTTTATTAGACATATCATTTAAAATTCGGTGTTATTCCGAAAATGCTTACAAAAATTTAATAAATTCAAACTATTTATTAAAACAGTATTAATATAAACTTTACAAAGGGTGAACTCATAGATGTTTATTAATTATCTTTATGGAAGCTTTCTAGAAGAAAGCCCTGGAGTCAGTATCTACAGGGTGAGTCAGTTTTTTGTAGACAAACTTTAACAGGAGATAGAACAAATGTTTTTAAAAAGAAAAGATCATATAAACATATGTCGTAGAAGGTTTCGTTTCCGAGATACAGGGAGTTGAATATAATTTTTTGTTCTCGAGTTTTCATTATAAGTTATAAACGGATGCTTAGATTTTTTCATGTTTGGGGGATAATGCCTATTAATTAAGGGGCATAAAACGAGCGGTAAGAATGTTCGAAATTTTGCATAGTGGCGGAGTGGAGGGGGTGCTCAACCCCTTTCTTAAACAGAACTTCTACGCCAATACCTATTTAAAAAAACAACTATTATTTTCAATATCTACATACAGTTTAACAAAAATAATGTCCCTTCTTCAGTTTCGAAATTCCTGTGCGTTTCCGAGATGTGGTACTAAATTAATTTATTTATTATCAATTATCGGCTAAATATTTAATTCTTTCAACGAAACCTACCTAAATATAGTTTGTTAAGGATTCTAAAAAGCCGAAATATCTTATTGTTTATCTCTTTCCAATGTAGTCAAAATAAATATTTGTTATGTCAAGCCATACTCAAATACAATACTTTTATAAGTTGAAATCTGTTTAGTACACTAATTTTAATAATCCTTATACATATATTATGTGCTGCGTAAATACTAATGTACTGCAACTAAATTACATTGTTGTTAATGTTTATGGAGAAATTTTTTGAATTTATAACAACTTCTTAAATCTTTTTGGCAACTGCACAATAATGTATTGTATGTATGAAATGTAACAGATTTCAACTTAAAAAAGTCTTGTATTTGAATATAGCTTGATATAACAAATATTTATTTTGACTACATTGGAAACAGATAAAGAATAAGATATTTCGGCTTTTTAGAATCCTTAACAAACTATATTTAGGTAGGTTTCGTTGATAGAATTAAATATTTAGCCGATAATTGATAATAAATATATTACTAAATTTAGGATTACAAAAATCAATATAACTCGGAAACGCACAAGAATTTCGAAACAGAAGAAGGGACATTATTTTTGTTAAACTGTATGTAGATAACGAAAATAATATACATTTTTTTAAATAGTCATTGGCGTAGAAGTTCTGTTTAATAAAGTGGTTGAGCACCACCTCCACGCCGCCACTGTGTAAGTTTTTGAACGATCTTATCGCTTGTTTTATGCCCCTTAATTAATAGGCATTAACCCCTAAACATGAAAAAAATCTAAGCATTCGTTTATAAGTTATAATGAAAAATCGAGAAAAAAAAATATATTCAACACCCTGTATCTCGGAAACGAAGCCTTCTACGACATATGTTTATAGGAACTTTTCTTTTTAAAAACATGTGTTCTATCACCCTTTGTCTACAAAATACTGACTCACCCTGTATAAAGCCAAAGTGTTGTTCAGATATGGTTTATTACACAGCTCCACAAAAAAAAAGTGGCAGGTCCGAAAGACAAGACCATAGTATACATATGGTTTTGGGGTCGCTGATTCCGAATCCGGTATCCGTTTAACACGATTAGCTCTGGTTTAAGGTCAGTTCAAGGTCAAATATAGAAAATCAATTGCCAACGAACTAAACTAACGTATCTATACGTTTTTGGGGTCGCTGAAACCGAATCCGATGTCCGTTTGATCCGATTAGGTCTGGGTTAAGGTCAGTTCAAGGTCAAATGTAGAGAATCAATTGCCAACAATGTAAACCTTGATGTTGCTGAATCCGAATCCGGTGTTCGTTTGGTCCGACCAGGTCTGGGTTAAGGTCAGGTCAAAGTCAAATGTAGAAAATCAATTGCCAACAAAGTAAATCAATATATCTATACGATGGGGTCGCTAAATCCGAATTCGGGGTTTATTTGATCCGATCAGGTATGCTAAATACTCTCAAGTTCTAAACTCAACCAAAGTAAGCATTTATGGTTAATAAAATTTGAGTCACAAATTAGTTTAAAGAAAGAAAAAGTAACTCTGAGCCCGTGACTGTCGAGTTAATTGTTTTGACGTGACAAAATTATCGTATTAATAAGCCTAATTAAGTAAGTTTTAAACCCATGTGTCCATTAATGCTTCATATACATTAATTTACACAGTCAGTATTACACTATTATGGTATCGAGACTACTACTCACGATTGTGGTGTCGAACTGTTTTGCTGTCAAAAGATCTGCGAAGTGGATTTCTTTTAAGTTTTCTCGACTTTGTGCAAAACCGTACTTATCTTATCAACTTCGACGTCACCTGTTAGATGGGTGTTGTAATAATGAAAAAGTAGTATCAACGGTTGGTAGAAGGAAGCACAAAAAACAAACGCCTAGGTGGGGAATTCTGGAAGGAAGCCTAGTTAGTCGAATATAGGCAGTTGAAGTGAGAACAGTGGGCAGATAGGTAGCAAGACGATCAGTGTAGTGTGAAAAATGTAGAAGTAGTGGAAAATTAAGTGTTTAACGGTATTAGTTAGCAGGTAATATTCTTTAAGTACTTTGTTGTTAATTGTTCTATATAATCTTGTGATTGTGATGATTATAGATGTTTCATGATAATAATTCTTTGTAAGTTTAGCTTCCATTACTTTATGCTCAAGGGCATATATTTTTCCAAGGTAAAATTGTTATAATTATACTTAAAGTTTGCCCATTATTTATTTCATGTTAAAATATATGTATTGTCCTGATTGCCAGACATTACAATAACGACTTCTTTGTTTCACATCTAACTTGTTTTTGCCACGATTACGTTATACGTAAAATATAGATGTTTCATGATAATAATTCTGTATATGTTTAGCCTTCATTGTGTTACGCTCAGGGGCGTATATTTAACTAAGATAAAATTGTTACAATTATTATTAAAGATTGCTCATTATTTATTACATGTTAAAATATGTATATTTTGTCGTGACTGCCCAGATATTGCATTAACGACCTCTTTGTTTCACATTTAACTTGTTTTATCATGATTAGGTTGTTCTTTGATTTCTTGTGCTCACTTTATGTCATACGTCTATACGAGCCTTGTTGAATTTACTAACATTTTCGCCCGTGCGGAACGAATCTGGATTAAGCTCGATTGCCTCCCGTATGGGACTCCAGTGTTATGAAGGATCTTCCGAAATCTCAACTATAGCTGGATTGCCTCCCGTATGGGACTCCAGTACCTTCCGGCTCTGCCGGCTAACTAACACCAAACCTCTTCAGTTTTACTTGGAAGTGTGTATGACTAATATGAGGTAACAGATGACATTTAGTGACACATTAAATGAGACAGGTCTTATTTATCATTAGCAAAGGTTCTTAATTTATGCCTTTGGTTAGCGGTTGTTTTGTATTTATATTTGGGTGGTAAGAGCAACGATCGTGGGTTTCTCTGCCATGCTCTTTCCCCACAGGAGCTCTAGGTGAGCCTGGCACTCTCATTCTATGTTAAATGGTTGTTGATGTTTTTGTTGTTCTTTATATTTGTCACATGTTTAATTTGAAGATTGTTGTATGTAAATAATAAAAGTTAGGTGTATTTACTCTGCTTTTGTTTTTATATAATTAAACAAATACAACCCCTCCACAAAGTTAGTAGCCAGCGCCTTCCGGTCAATTAAAAAAATAGATACACACAACGTAGGGATTCCTTATGACGATCACATATTTTTGGCCACAACTACGTACGTTTATTTTTTTTATCGAACCTGGGGTTGTTATACTACAACTTTGATGGTAAATCTCGTTTTAACGACCAGCAGTAATCGGCTAACATATTTATATCCGATCTACCTTGGTACCGACACTCCATAATATATTGTTGAAATCTCTCTCCCTGCTCCTCACTGTAGTCAACCAAATTTTCTGGGACATAATCCAAATGAGAATGTAAAAAATGTAATTTGAGATTAACTAAGCAGCCTAGGCTTTTAAAGCTTACTACGAAATCCTAATTTTTTTATAGTTTGGACTCTTTTAATTTCCTAGAAAATTTTCGAATAGATCCTTAAAACATAAAACATCCTGCTTCTTCGTTTTCATTTATTCTATTATCAAAAATGTGATCCTTTAACATCTTACAGATCTGAGGTCCATGCTTCCCGCAATATTGCACCACTTAAATTGGAGAACTGATCTCCGATATACTTAAAGAATTGACCATCTTTGATTAGAGCCTTTTTCCATTGTTTCGTGAGTTCCAATTTGATGTGCAGAGGTGGAATAAGGCTTTTTGATGAATCAACAAGTGGCTCATGTGTTATATTCTAAAATCCAGGATCACGTAATGGTTTTTTTTGATCCCAACTATCCCATTTACATAAAAAGCAAGGAGTTTTTGTGAATACCGATTGTTAGCCCAGTACTATTGTGATGATTCTCACAAATTTATCTTGTTCGTATTTGATCCTATGTAAGACTATCCTCAAATTACGGCACTCTTGTTTCAATGTGCTACAGGTATGGCTGCATACACATTTGTATTATGGAGTAGAACAGCTTTCATGCTTCTCTTTGACGAATCAACGAACAGTCCACTCTACTCGTTAGGTTTATAACATCCATGTTTGAAGTGATTCATCCAACAATATCATTGTAGTAACATAAGGAAAATTCTTCATCGTTAGAAAAATATTCCATATTTCTGTACTGATAGTAAAAAGCTTTCACTTTTCTGGTCTGTTAGTATTTTTTTTAGCCATGATATTAGGAATTCTCCATTCTATGGCAGGCTGAAATCTCGAACATCATTTACAATGATGTTTTTTGTGATATTGTTCCTGTCTTTTTCACAACGTGATATGGAATATATTCGTCATCACTAGTATCACTTGCAATATCAGTGAAACTTTCATTGCCACCCAAACCTTTCTCTCTACTCAAACCTAATAAAATTTTTCACTAAGGTTTCAAACCAAAAAATTTGTATAAGCATCTTTCGTATGTTGATTGATCTTTTTAAATTAGAAAGTATTTAATAGACCTGATCGATTCAAACGGATATCAGATTCGGATTCAACAACCCCAAAAACGTATAGATATGTAAGTTTACATTTCAATTGATTCTCTACATTTGACCTTGAAATGACCTCAACCCAGATCTGATTAAGTCAAACGGACATCAGATTCGGATTCGGCGACCCTAAAAGCTTATGGATATGTAGATTTGCTTTGTTGGCAATTGATTCTCTACATTTGACCTTGAACTGAACTTAACCCAGGTCTAATCGGATCAAACAGACATCGGATTCGGTTTCAGCGACCCCAAAAACGTATAAATATATCGATTTACTTTGTTGACAATTGATTCTCTACATTTGACCTTGTACTAAACTTAAACCAGATCTGATCGAGTCAAACGGACGCCGGATTCGGATTCGGCGACTCCAAAAACGTATAGATACGTAGGTTTAGTTTGTTGACAATTGATTTTCTACATTTGGAGTTGAACTGACCTTAAACCAGAGCTAATCGCATCAAACGGATACCGGATTCGGCGACCCCAAAAACGTATAGATACATACAGATAGGTTTAGTTTGTTGACAATTGATTTTCTACATTTGACCTTGAACTGACCTTAAACTAGAGCTAATCGTGTCAAACGGACACCGGATTCAGATTCAGCGACCCCAAAACCATATGGATACCATGGTCTTGTCTTTATGACCTGCCACTTCTTTTTTTGTGGGGCTGTGATTATCTATCTCTATGAATAGAAGGATTCCTGAATCACATCGGTGGAACATATTCGGACATCAGCTTCACCAATGAGATAGAACAAAATGGTATCCTGTCGTTCCTGGATATCTTTATCAAGAGAAAACAAGACGTCATTCTGGGATATAGTGTTTACCAAAAGCTAACTCACAGTGATAAGTACCTAAACGCTCAGTCACACCACCAGCCAGCTCAGAAACAAGGTAAATTGGCACTTCGAGCATGGGTCATCTGCTAACCAGAACACTTAGATGAGGAACTACTGCACCTACGTTCTGTGCTTAGAGGAAATGGATACTTGAACAGGAATATTGAGCGAACCATCAGAAATAGAAGGACAACGAAGAGGCATATCAACATATACAAACATACACTGACAAGACGAGCATCTTAAAGCAGCACAAAATGAATACTACCTACAACATTTCGGAGGAAGATGACGGAACATAGCCTAGATACTAAATATACATATAATATCAGAATTCTAGTGAGATAGAGATAAAGAAGATTTTGGCCAAGACTTTGCAAGATAGTGATAGAAATCCAGAAAAATTGCAATAATTTCCATCGATACATCGTCATGGACAAGTGCATACAGTAGATATAAATACCAACCAAAGACTTAATACAGTTTCAGAGTTTCTTCTGCAGAAGAGAGCGATATGTATCTCGAAACGTCACGTGGCAACCGGGCAGGACGACATTTTCTTGGAATTAACCGCATTCGACACCCAAGGTAGAGAGCCACTGGAGGAAAATTTCAAGGCACGCCTCTGCCGTGGTAATTGTTACAATAGTTCCGATAATAGAACTTCATTGGCTTATTCTTTTCTTGGATTTCTATCTCAAAAAATATCATACGGATTGTAACTATTTTATTTAAAGGATGTGAGAGAATCGATTGTTTTAATAGTCAAAGCGATACAGTAAAACTATGAATCAATTTGTATTTGATGCTTCAAAAAAACCCGAATCCCTAATTTCGTACTGTTATCTCGATTTATTTAGATATTATTAGAAAAAAAATGAAAGAAATAAATGAAACTTTGACACCCTATATCTTGTTATCAACTAGTATGGAATAAGGGGAATTTTGGTTAAATCTGAATATTTCCTTGTATGAATCTGCGGTTTTGCTCTATACCATCAATTAGCGGACATTCTTTATAGATAGCGGAGAGAGATAGAATGATGGTCCATTAAACTTAATCGCTTTTAACTTAAAAGGAGCTGTGTCTGAAATTAAAATGATGGAGCATAAAGTCCAATATTCATTACATTATATACATTATTTTATTACCGTAGACAATTTAAAAAATGGACGGCAAACAAGAAATACATCCAGATATAACAGAAATTTGAGACTTGCTGTTTGTTTCTTAAGGATTAAGATTTGTTTCTTAAGTTTAAACGGTGATATTTACTTTCCTTAAATAAATACATTATAAATCCTAAAAAAATAATCCATTTCTGATATAAAATATTTTTTAATATATCTCTGACGTAAGAATGAAATTAAGCTAATTAATTATTTAGGGTATAAATCCCCTGAATTCGGATATAAATATTTCAACCAGTGACACAGATACTGGGAATCAATTTTTTTTTTACTTATTTATTTTCCTAAATTATAGAGCAGGGGTTAGAAGGAAGCAAATACATATAATGAATGAATTTTAATTTTATGTACTTAAATATAAATTGTATGTATATGTCATATAGTATATATTGTATATTTCGATTATATGTATAAAAATCTTAATTAATTGTAATTTTTGTTAAGCTATTACTATGTTAATGTATTTTAAATCTTGATGTGGACTTAGTAAATATGCATTATATTGTGCCGTAATATATTTTATGTACCTTTGTGTCCCAAATGAGAACTTTTCTCATTTCCAATTTATTTCTCTCACTCTCTAGTTTTTTTTTTACTTTAGTGATTATTGTGTTTACTAAGTAGAAATTAATAATATATATATACTTGGAATATATGTCTACTTGGAAGTTGGAACCATATGGAAAACTTTTTTATTATTGGTTTTATGAAAAAAAGTTATTCTTCATAAAAAGTTCTGCATGGTCAAAAATCTAATACGCAATCTTCAGTTATTAAAATTTCCCAGTCATATACGAGGTATATCAGAAATTATTAATTTTGTTCAAGAGTAAAGTACGCTTATTTTTAACAATACAGAAGAGTGTTATGAAGAAAAGTTATTCTGAATTAAAAGCTATTTTCAAATATACAATTACAGCTTTAGCATGAAGATTCGGGTTTTGTGATTATAGACCAGTGCTTCACAAATGGTAAAAAGTGAAAAAAATTATAGTAGGATGAAGCCCATTGGAAA
Organism: Anoplophora glabripennis; assembly: GCF_000390285.2. Taxonomy (NCBI): domain Eukaryota; kingdom Metazoa; phylum Arthropoda; class Insecta; order Coleoptera; family Cerambycidae; genus Anoplophora; species Anoplophora glabripennis. The sequence continues at coordinate 179,516 of NW_019416902.1, read as the reverse complement.
AAGAAGAGAATATAACAGAAATGAAAGGAAAAATAATTTACGGGCGATCTTAGGTCGGGAAGGGGGTGAGTTTTTAAGGGTTAAAAATGGTTTCCCTTGATTTCCGGAAAAACTACAAGTCTTATGAAAAAAAGTTAAATAGCAAAGTTGTACGTAATAAAAAGATCTACAACTTTTGTATTTACACTTTTTTCACATAACCTCAAAATTTATGTGAAAAATTCAAATAACCAAGTTTTTGGTTTTTT
>NW_019416902.1:171508-178741 GCF_000390285.2 Anoplophora glabripennis | reverse complement strand
AATTATTTGTATTATTATTATAATTAAATTGCAAGGTTGTTCATAAACATTAACAAATGGAAAGGTTATCATATTTTTAACAGATAAGAGAGATAAATACAAATAATTTATAATGTAAAATGTAAATAATCACAAAACCTCAATCTTCATGCTAAATGGCTGTAATTGCATATTTGAAAATAATGTTTAATTGAAAGTAACTTTTCTTTATAACATTCTTCTATATTGTCAAAAATAAAGGTACTTTATTCTTGAGCAAAATTCATAATTTCTGATATACTTCGTATATGACTGGGAAATTTTGATAAATGAAGGTTGAATTTTAGATTTCAGACCATGCAGAACTTTTTATGGAGCATAACATTTTTTCATAAAACCAATAATAAAAAAGTTTTCCATATGGTTCCAACTTAAGTAGACACACTGTATATAAATATATAAAATAAAAAAAAACAAATTGATCATAAAAGCGATCACAATTATAAAGAGAATAACATAAAAGTAATAATAAAAAAAAGAGTTAAAAAAACAGCGAAGTGTGATCGTGGCATTTGTGAACTGTATTATATAAAAATTTGGTAAAATGTTAATAGTAAAAAGCGATGGTGAAGTTAGACATTTACCCTTAATTAGAGTCAGCGCCCAGCGACAGAGTAAAACAAAAAGCACAAGTAGTAAACTAAACGGGGAATCGATTCTCTCGTGGGTAATCTCGTGGGTAAAATGTATAAAAGATGAGTCAATACTACATGATCAATTAATTATAACCAAAAATTATGTGTATATACGGTGATTCAAAATTCAGTACAAAGAATTTAGGGGCGTATTTTTGAGGTCAAAATAAGACTTTTTTTCCTACAAAAGTGGGTACACAAATGCTTTGTTTTCGATATACAGGATGTTAAAGTTTTTTATCATTTTTGATTTTTTAGGAATAATTTCCAAACAAATTTGAATGTTGGCATAAAACTTGGAGGACGGGGTTTTTTTAAGATGCTAAATTTAAATATGTCATTGGTTTTGACGCTGCTTATAGAGGGTATGCTTGAATTAAATTATCCCTAACTTTTTTGCTACCCTGTACATTGAAGTTTCGTATTAGTGCGTTTATTCCCCCTATCAATTTTAAGCAATTTTATTAACTATTTACCGTGAAAAATTTAAAAATGTATTCAGCATCTAATCAGTAATGCAATGATCTTGAATTTTAGCTCTTTACATTTTTTTCATACAACTAATCGTTTTCGAGAAAATCACTGCTGACTAGTGACAATACTACCGTTAGTAATTTTGAATCACTCTGTATATAAACAAATAAGCTAATAACTAACTAAAGGACAGAACTCAAGCGATTTTAATACCATAAATGTATAAATGATTAATTGTAAGTTAATTCAATAGTGTAATTAAATTTTTTAGTCGAGGCTATGCTGCGGTGAAAAATTTCAATAAAGTTACCTACGTTATTACAATTACAATAAAGTCTTACTAAAGTAGAGAATTACTTTTATAACTCGTAGTTAAAAAAGATGTGGTCCGTTTTATTGTAAAAAACATCCATTCGAATTATAACTTTAAATTTACTTTACCTTGCAGTTTACTAAATTGCTCGTTTCGCAAGAAAAATGTTTTTCATAAGAGGCGTTGGGACAAACTTTTAAAGCTGATTCCTCTTGTAAAAGCAAATAGAAAATAAAAGTAACATTATCTTAAAACCGTTGCTAAGGGTTCAACGGTCCTTTAAAAACTGGACGTGAAACAGTTGTTTTTGATCAATGGGCTCATTCAGCAATTTTTTTTATTTGCCTAACGAAAAGATATTGCAATTTTAAGGTTCTCTGTGAAAAATTAGAATTTTGTATCACCTACAAGTCATCCAAAAAAAAAAATCATAAACTGGCGCGCTGAGTATCCGCTGAACCGGCGGGTGTGACGTCACCGCATGGGAAACTAATGCCGCATGCTTGCGTGTGTTGACGTCAGTCGGATAGTCGGGTTTTAGTTGCCTGTTAAGTTTCGGTTGAGTACGTTAAGATACCGAATTTTGTTAGCAATATGGAAGATACAGAACATAAAGAAAATACAAATTTTGTATTGTTCTCCAGTGTGAGAGCACTAGTGTGAAGACGCCTAAGAAAATAATACTGTCCCCGTAATTCTGTCGTGCGGATTTAAAATCAATAGTTTATTAGCCTCTACTCTGATTTGTTTTTTCTAATATCTTTTATTTGAAAAATGACTTATTTTGAAAGCAACAAAACTAACCTGCGTAATTTAGGTAGTATGTAATAAATACGTATCCTCTAGAAACATTATACACTTGTATTTTCCATTGTTAATTTTTTTGTGAATATTATACAAATACCTATACTAATATATTTATATAAAAATACATAATAAATATTATATTATTAAAATATTTATAAGATATTAGATAGATTTTATGTAGTTTTCATGGGAATAAAAATAGTAATAAGAATTTTATCTTTGATTAGGTAAATCTTTGAAACCTGCGATAGAAACGGTTTCGTCCAATTAAACGCAAAATCCTTATTCTTATTTGCTATTCTTACTGTACAAAAACATCAAAACTTTTGCTACAAATGTACTTTAAAGAAGCTTTACACGTTATTGAAACGTAACCTTTGCATTTTTACTCCTTTCAACTCAGCACTGATAAAGTCGTGGTTTTTATTAAAAAATCCATAACCTTTAACAAACCTACTTCTGGCAAATCATAAGAATCTGCTTTTATCAAATTTACTTCCATTTTTAAAATTTAATATCCACAAACGCTGAAACGATATGTAGCAGAAACTCATCTGGAAGTAGAGCCAAGCCGGCTGACCGTCCCATGCGGTGACGTCATTGTATTGCCACGGCTGAGACAAATATTCGCATTTTAAAAATCATATACATGACCAATACTTCGTATATGACCCTATTGCAGAAAAGTCTGACAATATATTTTTTCAATTTTTGTANTGTAGGTTGAGAGACAACATATCAAAAAAAAATATATATACAGGGTGTCCCGTAAGTCATGGATCAAACTGCTCTGGGTGATAGAGGACGCCATTTGCGACAAGAAAAACCTCACATGTTGTTATGCAATTGTTAACCGTTTAAAAGATACGGGGTGTTGAAATTTTCATGAAGAAATCAATTTATGTTTGTACCTCCGAAACTAGAAAAGGTATTTGAACAAAATTTGTTATACGACATGATGTCATAAGGAGCCAAAACTCCTGCTAATATCAAGCTTTGCCGGTCGCCCAGTGGCAGAGATAGGTGTCAGCGAAAATAAATATTTTAAGAAAAATAATGTAACACTCGGTATACGATTTAAAACAATCTATTTAAAAATAAAATAAAACCCAATTAAAAAAAACATAATTTTGTGTTCAAATCCTGCTTTGTTTTAAATTAAAATGTTACGATTCATTTTCTGGTCAATAAGGATGTTCCGTTGATCTGCCACTGTACTGCCATATTAAAGTACACTATTAAAAAAAGTCGCCTAATTGTAAAAATGTTATGGGTAAATATTAATATAAAAAATCGCACAACAGTAATTATAACAATACAGTTTTCGGTTAAGGTCAGCTTTAAAAATAAGTGTACTAAGTAAGAACTATTTTTATGAATAAAATCTTATTTTTTGGCCCATAATTTCTGGACACCCGTTATAATTAAAATTAATAAATTCGGAAATATAAACTTAAAAAAAGGCATTATCTAGTGCGTATTTAAGTTTTAATTTCGGTATAGTGATTACAAATATTATTTGTGTTATATCCTACATTAAATTATCAATAAACATGCTTGTCCTGGATTGTACCGTCTGAAAGTAAAATCCGGTAAAATCGTTATGGTTGCTCAGCACCTACAGCAAAGTCACTGTCTGTGTTCGAGCACCTAAAACCCCGTCTATTCGGCGCCAGTGTTGTATAGTCCAGTTCCTTCATGGAAAATTCGAAAATTAACACTGATAAATGTACTTTTAGTAGTGCAGCATACCTGAAAATTTGAATAACTTGAAGGTTTGCATAATTTTGCATTTATTTAAATGACGAATAGAGGGCCAAGTAATATAGAGCCTTCATAAATAATTACAAGCCGCCTGATCACCTAGCTTAGGCAACCAACATTGCACGGCTGGTATTATCAACTAAAAATCTCTAAATCTTAGCATCACCAATATTAATTGCCGGTGAAAAAGAATGTTATGTTTAATGTAATTTTAATCTTACTGCTTTAATAAATTTTTAATTTTACCGAAATTTAATTGTCAACGTGAAGGAAATAAATTTACTGACCCAAATAAAATGAATGGTTACGTGCATTGTAATCATTTATGAAGGCTGTGTATACACTCCACTGCTGTCGAGCATATTACGTTGTCTTGGTTTTTGGACGTTCAGACCAATTTTTTAAAGAACGTAGAATACACGGGAATTTGTTTAGAAAAAATCGTTAGTCTTATTTTCTTTGTCTGTTTTGACAGGAAAAATTAACCCTATAAATTTGTCATAACATCGCTTTAAACACCACTGATTAATTTGTGATCAAATTTTATATATATGTAACTACTATACGGGAATTGCACTGCCGCAAAGAAGTATATACTTCTAATGGTTCTTGAGTAATTGGTGAAAAAATGTGTTTCGCGGCCAATTTTTGAAGCAGCATATCTAGAACTCTCAGGAATTGTTTTATAAAAAATCGTTAAGCTTATTTTCTTTGTTAGTTTTGAAGAGAGGATATGAAAATTTATTGCAATGTCGCTTTACAAAAGTTTGAAAAATTATTATCGTAAATCTTTTTAATTTTTCTCAAGGCTACGAGATGTGTAAAGGACCCCGCACAAAATGAATGGAAATTGGGTCCCGCTAGATTTGGCTGGAATTGTGATATGTTATAGTTCTCGACATTCTGATAAGCAGTTGTCAAAGTGATCATATGGATAGTTTCAGAGATATAGAGGGGGGGAAGTGTATGATTTCGGCTGTAGGACTGAGTACGCTTCACGAAGTTTCAAGTTGATGGATAAAAAAACTGAGACATGTAATGAATTTTGACCAGTAGGTACAATGCTTTTGGGATCGCTGAACCTGAATTCTTGGATAGCTTAGCTATCTAAGGTCACCTGGAGGTCAGGTAAAGGTCGTTTCAAGGTCAAACTGAAGAAAAGACTTGCATTGAATTTTGACCAGTGAGTGTATAGGTTTTTGGGCTCTACGGATAGTGATGCAATTCAGAGCGATTTGAATCAATTAGCCAAATGGTGCGAATCCCACGATATGGAGTTAAATCATAATAAATGTAAAGTAATTTTTTTTGCCCGTAGAAAGAATATTTGGTTGTCGTATTATTTTATTGAAAATATTAAACTTGAAAGAGTAAAGACAGTGAAGGATTTGGGAGTAAAATTTGATTATGAATTGATATTCTTTTCTCATATTGAAGATTTATTGAGCAAATGTTTCAGAATGAGTGGTTCATTAAACGACAAACTCGGGACTTCACTTATGTTACATCTATTTTTCTTTTATATAACTCTCTGGTGCGTTCAACTTTGGAATATTGTTGTATTATTTGGAACCCACATTTTGCCAATCATGTAGACCGTTTTTAACGTATTCAAAAGAAAATTTGCAATTTTCTGCTCTTTAAACTGAATATTAATAAAGATGACTATGAGTATAGTGAAAGATTATATCTACTTAGTATTCAATCTCTAAAATGTAGAAGACACTGTTCTTATTTAAAATTTGCTCATAAGCTTTTTCATAACTGAATAAATTGTAGTGATGACATTATTTAACATAAGAGTGCCAAACTATACTACTTGGTCAAATGAATTTCTCTATTTAGATCAATCTCGCGCTAATGATGGATTATATTCTTCCATTAATGAAATTAGAATGGCGGTTAATGCGTTGCCACAGGATTTTGATATCCTTGAGGCATCGTGGTGTGAACTTACTAAGTTCTTAAAAGACCTCAGTTAGTATTTACTTGTAAATGGTGATTGTCTCATAGTACTTATTTTTTACATTACTTATTTGTTAAGATAAGGTAACTATTGCTTATTGTAAATATTTGTTAGAACAACTGTTATTATTTCGATTGTATCATTTGGGTTTCCTGTAGATACAAAAATTAAATTAAAATAAATTAAATTAATCTAAATTAAATAGCCAGGGAATCGTCCACAAAGGGTTTGTGCCTCAAGGCCAGACAGTCAATAAATTTCCGAGAGGTTTTGAAAGACTCCGAAAGAGGGTCATGCGAATTGTAATGAGAACAATTGTATCCTGCGTAACAATGAGCCTTGTCACATAGGCAATAAACAGGTTTTTGGCCAGTAAAAACATTCCTGTGGATCTTCCGCCTCCTTACTCACCTGACGAGTCCTTGTGACTTTTCCTCTTCCCGAGATTAAAAAATCATCTCAGCGGACGCTATTTTTGGGACACTCGAGAACATTCAAATGACGGTAACCGGCCACTTGAGGTTATTCCAGTATCTGAGTTCCACTACCACTATGCGGAGCGGAAGAACCTTCTCCACCGCTGTGTGGCTTCCCCGATATATATATATGTATATATATATACAGGGTGATTCAGAACTTTTCCAAACAAAAAAAATTCTGGATGGACAGGGGACCCTTACAAATACAATTTTGTAAAGAAAAAGTCAAAACACAAATTAATTGTATTAATTAATAAAAACAGAAACATTTGAATTTGCCGATAGGTGCGATAAAATTCTATTTACATATTTCTTTCCTTGCGAAAGTTTTTGTCCGTTTTTATCACACCGCCATGCCGGTCGCATTGTGTGAGGTCAGGTTTTACAGTGGACCAGTTTCCAGTGCCGTACAGAAGTGTATTTTTAAATTGTTCAAAATTTTATCCACCAACGTGTAAACACATTTGGGTCCGTCTTACTCAGTTTCTACGAACTAACACAAATGTTGTCTTGCTTTACCATATCATAAATGCTTCACCATAAATTAAAACGATATCCATGAACTCCGAGTTGCTATACACGCAAACCATTTTTGACACTAACTACCCATTTTTGACACTAACTACTAAAAAAACTATTGAACAGATAACAGGTAAATACTATTGCAACGACGATTGCAAAATCCGATTTCAGTATTCGGAGTCGCTGAGGCCACGTGGCTCTCCACGCGCATTGCGAATGACGCTAGAGACTACG
>NW_019416902.1:166611-168805 GCF_000390285.2 Anoplophora glabripennis | reverse complement strand
GTTGAATTTACATGGCAACGCGGAATTAAAACAAAGGGTGAAAATTGAAACTAAATTTATTTAGTTATTTTATAAGATGTTCAAAATAACCTCCGCCTGCTCTAATGCACAATCTGCATCTGCGAAAAAAGTTTCTTTTAATTCGCCGCAGGGCTTGTTCATTGCGTTTGATTTGCTCCGCAACCGTTCTTATTTTTTGACGGAGTGTCTGCTCATCGGGTGATTCTTTCAAATAAACTTGTTCTTAGAATTGAATTAAAAAGTTTGATTCTTGCTTGCACTTTACGATTTTTTTTTCATCAAGCAGGTTATGAATTGAAAATAAATTTGTGACAGTTAGACAAATTAGTCTGACATTTGTAATAGATACTTTTCGGCGTGGTATAATGCTCTATACTCAACGTGAATATGCAGAAATGCATTTCATTTATGGGTTTTGTGATGGAAACGCTAGAAGGACTGCGAGAGAATACCGTAACAGATATCCAAATCGAGAACATTACCCAGATTATCGTGTTTTTATACGTGTTCACAATGCTTATGTAACTGGTAGACTTCCTGGTGAATCAATTAGAGAAGGAAGACCGAGAAACAATGTTGATGAAATGATACTTCATGAAATTGAAGCGAATTCTTCAACTAGTGTACGTCGCATATCAAGAGATACTGGAGTACCAAAGTCAACAGTACACCGCACTTTAAGAAGACACTTATTGCATCCATATCACGTTCAACGTGTATAAGAACTTCTGCCATAAGACTACCCACGAAGGATCCAGTTCTGTAGAGAAATCTTAACGAAGTGCAGGCGAGATCCAAACTTTTTTAATTCAATTTTATGGACAGACGAATGCGGCTTTAAACGCAACGGAATATTCGACATTCACAATCTACATTTCTGGGAAGAAGATAATCCAAATGTGATAAGGAGTGACCGATTTCAACACCACTTTAGTGTTAATTTATGGGCTGGGATAATCAATGCTTAGTTAATTGGACCTTTTGAACTACCAGCTAGGTTAAATTGTGTTGAATATCTTAGATTTTTGGAAACTGAGTTGCCCGTTTTATTAGAGGACGTACTACTAAGGCAGTGCCGTACACTCGGCAAGTACGGCACTGCCTTAATAGTACCTGTGCTGCAAGATGGATAGGCCGAGGAGGACCAATTCAATGGCCGCCTCGTTCGCCCGACCTAAACCCGCTTGATTTTTTTCTGTGGGGTTACTTCAAAGAACAAGTTTATTTGACAGAATCATCCGATGAGCAGACACTCCGTCAAAAAATAAGAACGGTTGCGGAGCAAATCAAACGCAATGAACAAGCCCTGCGGCGAATTAAAATAAACTTTTTTCGCAGATGCAGATTGTGCATTAGAGCAGGCGGAGTTTATTTTGAACATCTTATAAAATAACTAAATAAATTTAGTTTCAATTTTCACCCTTTGTTTTAATTCCGCGTTGCCATGTAAATTCAACGTAGGTAACGTTAAAAATGTTTAAAAAATCGCATTAACCGCAAAGTGGTAGGTAGCAAATACGAAAAAAATTCCTAAATTAAACTGTGTGTCTAAAATTTGTATTGTTTTAAATCGTATACCGAGTGTTACATTATTTTTTATAAAATATTTATTTTCGCTGGCACCTATCTCTGCCACTGGGCGACCGGCAAAGCTTGATATTAGCAGGAGTTTTGGCTTGATAAATAATGTAGGATATAACACAAATAATATTTGTAATCACTATACCGAAATTAAAACTTAAATACGCACTAGACAATGCCTTTTTTAAGTTTATATTTCCGAATTTATTAATTTTAATTATAACGGGTGTCCAGAAATTATGGGCCAAAAAATAAGATTTTATTCATAAAAATAGTTCTTACTTAGTACACTTATTTTTAAAGCTGACCTTAACCGAAAACTGTATTGTTATAATTACTGTTGTGCGATTTTTTATATTAATATTTACCCATAACATTTTTACAATTAGGCGACTTTTTTTAATAGTGTACTTTAATATGGCAGTACAGTGGCAGATCAACGGAACATCCTTATTGACCAGAAAATGAATCGTAACATTTTAATTTAAAACAAAGCAGGATTTGAACACAAAATTATGTTTTTTTTAATTGGGTTTTATTTTATTTTTAAATAGATTGTTTTAAATCGTATACCGAGTGTTACATTATTTTT